>NW_026713161.1:0-59739 GCF_029784015.1 Lycium ferocissimum
CAAAAATGAAAAAAATGACTTCAAGTCACTAATTCTACATATATTAAGTTTCCAGTCCATGGCCCCCTACGGGGCCCGGCCCAGGCCTTATTTTTTTGAACTACAAATTTTCCCAAAATTTCCCCTTTTACCCCAAATTTTCCCTTTAATTCCATGCCAATGTCATAGGCAACTTATGCCTTAAAACGAATCGAGGGTTAAGAATCTCTACCTCGTATCCCGAATTCATCTTGTCCTCAACTATTCACGACTAGCTTGAATCCCCCGACGAAAAAGGGGGGACATCGTAATGACTCTTAATTACACACTTTCATCTTCTAATTCATTTGAAAAAAAGAATCATAAAAAACCCATGGTCCATTGGGGCTCACCCCCCAAAAATTTTTAAAAAGGAAAAAAATTATAATTCCCAAAGGTGTTCTAAACGCCCAAAGGGGGCAAAAACGTTAGAATTTAAATTTGAGGAAGGAAAAGGGGTAATTGGTAAGGGTTTAGGATCCTTTTAGCCAAGTTAAGGTGATTTCTTCTTCTTATAGTGTAATTGGAGTTAAATGATGTTGAAATTTGAGAGATTAACTCTTATTAAGTGGAATTGGAAGAAAAAAATGCATGATTTCGTTTTTGTGGGGGTTTGAATGGGTTGTTTAATTAAATTTTTTGATTGTTTTTGTTATTTTTGTTTTTGATTATGTGTTAAAAGTGAAGGAATCTTGATATTTGCCAGTTTTTTATATGAGATTGTTGAGATATGAATTGGATTAGATTTTCTGAGGTTTTGGGATTTTTGATTGTTTTTAAAAAGTTTTGGAGTAAGGTTTAAAGGGGTGATTTATGATTAAACCCGTGTTAATTTAGGGCGTGGGGCATTTATCGTTAGTCGGGGAAATGGGTTTATGTATATGGAAAACGACCGATTATTGTTGTTCTCGATTCAAAGAAAAGATAAGTCTAAAACGTACCTCAGTAATCCGAAAGATTAATTTTGGGGGGTTTTAATTGTTGACTATTAGGTCATTTTTTGCTGTGTGCTGTGGCTATAGATCATTAGGAATGACTTGAATATGTCATGTCTTTATGTTGATTATTGTTGAATGTGCAACATGTGGACTGATTTGGAGTGTTGTGCTAAGTAAAAGTGGCTGTTTCGTAGGTGTTCTCTGACCTTGTTTTAGCTAGTTCTTGACGTGGTAACTTGGACGTTGTCATTATTGATGTTATTCGGTTCTTTTTATAGTTGGCTTCGAATGTGAGGAAGTGAACAATATAAAAGCCGTCCAATTTTCTATGTGAAATGAGCTACTAACTTTGAAATACGTTTAAGCCTTTCCGTAGCTTAACCATAGTTCTTAACATCTTAATATAGGTTGAGGTACTTTGGGCAGCGTATACATATCGAGTCACGGATTAAGCGTCAAAGGTATGTAAAGCTATCCCTTCTTTCTTTTTTGGCATGGTCTATATGAGACAAATAGAAGAACGTATAAACTCCAAAGAAGCTCCTATTGTTAGAGACACTAGAATGGCTAATGTTCTTGATTTCCTAAGCTATTTTAATATGTCCCTCGATACGTGTCTATGATTCCGGTAGTCCTATTTTGATATAATCCATAGTGACATTCTCAAGTGTTAGTTCATTCTCATTATTCTATTGAGTCTCGTATGATGATTTAGTTTGCATATGGTGGCTCATGGTATTCTTCGCCTGCAGACGTTAATATATCATTCACCGAGTCCGAGTGTATGTATTCGTGCACAAGTTCATTGCATTGTTGACCGAGTCCCTCACTAGGCCGGCCGGTATATATATATATATATATATATATATATATGATGATATGATTATGACACCGAGACCCTCACTAGAGGGCCAGGTGTCATGACCCAACCCCGTAGGCCGTGACTAGTGCCCGAGCTGGACACTCGTACACACCCATTAACTAGAATCAGCATACAAATAACTTATACATATACAGAGGTCAGACGTCGTCTCAAACTGTCGCATATAAGAATATATACCACACAGAAGCCGGCAAGGCTGTCATAAAACACAACATCCCAAAATATGTATACATACGCAAGCTGATAAGGATGCCACGAACGGGACCGCCCAAAACATAAATCACACAAACATAATTGAACAAAGAACTATTCACAACCCACACATATGTCTATAGACCTCTAAGAGTAACAACGGTATTATATGATGGATTGTGGCCCCGTCACACTTCGAATCGACGTACATATACACAACGAAAGAGTACGTACCAAAATATGGGCTCGGGAACAAGGAGCGATCCAAGATATGCAGAATGGATATCCTAAGTCGGGGCGGATCACCAAATCGAGCGTCCGTACCCGCGGGTATGAAACGCACCCCCCGAAGAAAGTGGTCGATGCGGAATATGTACTTGAGTATATAAGTATGAGATACAGAGATGGGTGGTATAACCAAAGTAAGAAGTACAGAAAATGCGTACAATATCCAGAATATCAAAATGCTTACCTTTGAAACACAACATGCATATTAATATCACATATATACATACATATATATCCGGCCCATAATAGGACTCGGTGAACATGGTCGCCACCCCGTCTTTGGCGCCATAACACATCATACTCCAGAAAACACATCATTTCCCAGTAACACATCATACCTTTAACACATCATAACTCCGTAACACATCATACTCCGTGGTAAACACATCATAATAACACATATATATAGATATACGTAACCCGGCCTCTAGCGAGGGACTCGGAGAAAGATGCAGAAATTAATGCACACATTTAATGGTAAATAGTCATATGTATATAAATCATCCTTTGAGACTCAATAGATAAGTAAGTAATCAACGCTCGAGGGTTAAGACGATATTTATGTTAAGTTCTTTCAAAAAGTCGTTAAAACTATACAAAGGAAAGTCTCGGGGACCATGGACATGTATCAAACCAATCCGAGCCCGCCTATGAAAGTTACGGACATTATTCGGGACCCTCTACGAACGCATCGAAGCGATCCGAGCTCCGTCTATGAAAGTTACGGACATTATTCAACATAGAATCCTTTAGAACAAGAACTTTATGCAACATTTACTATCCAATCATACAAAAGACACAAGGGCCATAGCTCGACTATATTAGGAATGCTAACATCAAGAAGTGAATAAGAATCGTAGACATGCTCGGATCTTATGAATAGAGTTACCCCAAGGCTCGTATCATATCTTACTTACATCTAAGACATGCCAAAAGAAAGAAAGGATAGGCTTTACATACCTCGTCCGCTTCCTAAGCTAATCCGAACTTAAGTCTCTGGCTTCCCAAGATCTACAACAACGTCATTAGATACTAAACATTAGTTATAGATACTTAGGAATTCAATCCCAAGCTAGCACTTTATTTATAGAAATTCAAAGATTTCCGTTATAAATTCAACACACCCCGAGAATTCAACTCGCCAAATCATCAACAACAATACCAACAACCATATTAACAACATCAACAATTAATTCAAAACGTATTCTAACGTTAGTAACTCCCCTCTACATAATTCGACGGCATTTCATTTACATTCAATTCAACCACATACAATCAAGCCAACATCAATGCTCACACGTTCAAGTACTAACCCGAGATCATTCAAACAAGACTCAAGAACACTTCAAACAATCCGGACAACATTCAAAACGGCCCAACCAATATGCAACACCACCCAAAACCTTCCAATTTCAATAGGAACAACAACAACACATTTCTTTCTTCCAAATTCATGAACTACACCAACAATCCACACGTTAACAACATCATCCTCATAAATACAAGAAACTATATTAAAATCACATTAGCTTCTAAAATAGCCCACAAACGATTACAACCTCAACTTGAACCATTAAACCTTCATTTTTATTATAGAATCCACAACAACAACAACCAAAAATACTAAGTAAAATTTGTTCATCACTCCTACACAACACAACACCTACACGCTCAACACCAACACATATGGTTCCATAAATTTCATTCATTTCTACATACTACAACATACGCACAAACCATCCATAACACATGTAAAAGAAGATTAAACCTTACCTTTTCCACTTAACTTCTCAACTTGGCTAGGGTTGTAAATTGCAAAAATGAATGCTTTTCTTGCTCCAACAACTACTTCACGTTATTAAGGACCTCCCAATTGGTTGAAATGCTAGAAGAAAATTATTTTTTTGATCAATTTCATGGCATCAAATTGCCAGCCATGGCCGAATATGGCTTCTCTCTTTTTCTCTAAGCTTCTCCAAGTTTCTAAGTTGAAAATGATGAATATGATGTCTTGCCTGTCATCATCTATCTACATATATAATTCATACAAGTGGACCATGCCCCACTCATGGCTTGATCAATCAAATTTGGCCAAGCCACAAGGAGCCCACCACTCCACACGGCCACTTGTGGCTTGGTTCATGAAATAATTAACTTTCCTTAATTAACTTTTAACCCCTAATCTTCCTTAATATTCCATACCAATAAAATTATAAGCAACTTGTGTCTTAAAACAAAATTGGAGGTCAAAAGTCTCTACCTAGTATCCCGAAATAGTCTTGTCCTTAACTTATCGCGGTTAGCTCGGAATATCCCAATGTATAAAATACGGGATATAACATCCTCCCCCCTTTAGAACATTTTTCCTCGAATGTTAAACGAGTCCTGTGGTCTTATAAGCATTTGGGGGAGTCTCTCGTATAGGTATCACATACAGTTCATTCATCAATCAAAATAACCAATTTAGGAATTTAGATTACCTGTAGGCATAGGAAATAAGTGGGGATACTTCTTCTTCATCTCCTCTTCAGCTTCCCAGGTCATCTCCTCCCGGTTATTATTCCGCCACAATACCTTAACGGAAGCTACGTCTTTAGTACGTAACCTTCTCACCTGACGATCCAGTATGGCTATAGGATGTTCCTCGTAGGACAATTCCTCTCTCACCTGGATATCATCTATGGGAAATACTCTGGAAAGATCGCCTATACATTTGCGAAGCATTGATACGTGGAAGACTGGATGCACTGCTCCCAAATCAGATGGTAGGTCTAATTCATAGGCAACCTTGCCTACCTTAAGGACGATCTAGTAAGGTCCAATATACCTCGGACTGAGCTTCCCCTTCTTGCCGAATCTCATAACACCCTTCATGGGTGACACTTTCGTAAATACCCGATCCACTAACTCCGGAACTCTAAGTGTCGACGTCGATTATCTACATATGATTTACGCCGACTCGAGTCGCTAGTAACCGTTCCCGAACGAGTTTCACTTTATCAACCGCTTTGCCGAATCGTATCCGGGGCTAATTAACTTAGTTTCACCGACATCGAACCAGCCAATCGGTGACCTGCACTTCCTACCATACAGAGCCTCATACGGTGCCATCTGGATGCTAGAATGGTAGCTATTATTATAAGCAAACTCAACAAGTGGCAAATGATCGTCCCAGCTACCTCTGAAATGTTATATCCCGTATTTTGGTACATTAGGATAATCCGAGTTAGTCATGATAAGTTAAGGACAAGGTTGTAATTTCTTTCGATTTTGTTAAACGTGCATAAGTTGCATATTCATCTTTTTATTGGTATGGAGCGTTAAGGGTAAATTTGGAATAAAAAAAATTTGGGGTTAAAAGTGAATTATGAAAAGTTGGACATTTCATGAGAATTTGGGGCTAGAAGTGAAATTTTGAAAACTTTATATTTCATGAAAATGGCCATATGTGGCCATGTGTGGGTGTGGGCCATAGGTCCACATGTATAAACTTTATATGGACACAAAAGATGAAAACTTAAGTCATCTTCATCATTTTCATCTCCTAGAAACTTCAAGAAAAATGGAGAAAAAGAGAAGGAGAAAACGGCCAAGAGAAAAAAAAAATGAAGACCAAAAATCTTGAGCAAAAAAATATTTTCTTCTAGCTTTTCCACTCATTGGGAGGTCCTTATCAACATGGAGTAGTTGTTGGAGCAAGTAAAGCCTTTATTCTTGCAAGCACAACCTAGCCAAGATTGTGAAGATAAGAGGAAAAGGTAAGGTTTAATCTTGTTTGTATATGTTATGGAGGATTTGTGCATGTCGTAGTGTGAAAAGGAATGAAATTCATGAAAGAATAGATGTTGATGTCTAGCCGTGCATGTGTGATGTGTGAAGGAATGGTGAATTAATTGTATTTAGCATGTTTGGGTGTTATTGTAATGTGTAAAAATGAATGAAAGTCATGAAATTTATGTATGTGATGTGTGGCCGAAAATGGGCTGTTTTTGGTAAGTTATGGCGAATTGATTTTACTTAGTATTTTGGTTGTTGTTGTCATGGATTATGTGATGAGAATGAAGGTATTGAATGATTCGAGTTGAAGTTGTAATTGTTGTGTTGTGGTCGTGTATGTGTGGTGTAAGGTAGAAGTGAAGAACTAATTTCATTTGGTATGTTTAGGATGTTGTGTTGTAGATTCTATGTTGTAAAATGAAGGCTTAATGGTTCAAAGTGAAGTTGAAATCATGTGGGCTGTTTTGGAACCTAATGTGATCTTAATATGGTTTCTTGTATTTTTGAGATTAATGTTGTTAAAGTATGGATTGTTAGTATGGTTTATAAATTTGGAAGAAAAGAAATGCGTTGTTGATATTTCCTTGGACTTGGAAGGTTTCGGGTTGCCTTATGTTTTGGTTGGGTTGTTTTGAATAATTTTGTGGATTGTTGGAAATGTTATTGAATAATGTTTGAATGGTTTTGGATTGGTATTTGAACGCGTGGGCAATGATGTTGGGTTGATTATATATGTTGATTTGAACGTAATTGGAACGTTGTCGCATTGTGCGAAAAAAAAGGTTGTTGATGTTAAAGTGCGTTTTGAATTAATGGTTGATGTTGTTAGAATGTTTGTTGGTATTGTTGTTGATGAATTTGCCGAGTTGAAATCTCGGGGTTGTTGCATTTATAGGGGAAATGCGCCCAAATTTACGTAGATAAAAGTGAAGGCATGAAATTGAATTCCTAAGTTCTTATGGCTAATGTTTGGTATGTGATGACGTTATTGTAGATCTTGAGAAGCTGAGACTTGAGTTTGGATTAGCATAGGAAGCAATCAAGGTATGTAAAGCTTACCTTTCCTTCTTTGGCATGTCTTAGATGTGGTTAAGCTATGATACGTTATGAGCTTCGGGGGAAATTCTATTCGTAAAATCCGAGCATGCTTACGATGCTTATTTGTTTCTTAATGTTGGCATCCTTATATGGCCAAGCTATGGTTTATATGTCTTTGTATGATTGGTTTCAAATGTTGCACAAAACGTTTTGTTTTCAAAAGAGTTTTATAACTACGAACGTCCGTAACTTTCACTGAACGTAACCGGATGGCTTTGATATGCTCGTAAATGATTCTATGACGTATAATGACTATGATTTTCATGGGCGGGCCCGACTTGAGTCGACACCTCTCCGTGGGTCCCGCGACTTTCCTTATGCACTTCTGACGATTTTTGAAAGGATATGATATGACTATTATTTCGATTTCAAGTACGATCAGTTTACTTATCTTTTGAGTTTGTAATAATGATTCGATAACATATGATGACTATGATTTTCGTAGGCGGCCCGGATTGGGTTGACGCTCGTCCGTGGGTCCCGCGATCTTCTTCTGTATAATTCTGATGGCTTTTGAAAGAATTTAATATGACTACCTTTCCGACCCCCGAGTATGACTATATATTTGTCTATTGAGTCTGAAATAATGATTCGTATACTTATGATTTTGATACGTGACTATGGTTTCTGAAGTTCGGTTTGATACGTTCCCGAGTGATGTTCGGAAGAAAATCTGATTTGACTATTGTCTTGGTTTTGAAATAATAGTTCGCTTCGGTTATTCTGTTGAGTGTGTAATAAAGATTTGTATGCACATGGCTACTTACGATTCTGCTCGTGCGTTCTGTGTTACATCCTTCACCGGATCCCGGGCCGGTTGTTATCGTGCGCACTATTCTGAAGTATGATGTGTTTCCGAAGTATGATGTGTCCGGTACGCCGAACCCCTCTTGGCTGGGTACCGTGTATATATGTTGTGATGTGTGACGGAGATGTTCGGAGATATAAAACCTTCTGAAGTATGATGTGTTGTGGCGTCCAGATGGAGTGGCGACCACGTTCTGTCCGCCGGGTCCCATTACGGACCGTATGTGGTATGTGATATGATAAAATGATGACATGATGATATGTGATATGATATGTGATAATATGACGATATGATTATTATATTATATATGGATCAGGCCGTACGTTCCTCGGCATTATTATATTATATATGGATCGGGCCGTACGTTCCTCGGCATTATCGTAATTTTTATGGATCGGGCCGTACGTTCCTCAGCATTTGGTTAATGTCAGCTCATATGATGTGTTTGATTTTTCGTATGTATAAGACGATTTAAATGTTTTTCAAAAGAAAGCGGAGCATTTTGGCATTCTGATTATCCTATTTGTCTTTTGAACCCCTTATGTATGATTTGTATGTCAGATGTAAGTACTTTGGTATTCGGGTTATTATGCTCACGTCTGGACACCTTACTTCGGTTATGACTTCGTTTTCTGTACTTCCTGCTTTGCATACTCAGTACATATTCCGTACTGACCCCCTTTCTTCGGGGGCTGCGTTTCATGCCACGCAGGTACCCACAGATGAGTAGGTGATGTTAGCGACAGATGTTCCGAAACCGGATTGGCGAGCTCCATTTCCTCGAGTCTTCGCCGAGTCTGAGTGCTTTTGTATGGTATCTGAGATGTTGGTAGAGACTTTGCAGACAGTTCGTGTGTATGATATGTCAGTGTTGTAAGCGGCTATGTAAGCCGATGTATTATTATGCATTATGCTACGAACTTCATATGTTTACTGCATTTCATACGATGCTAGTTTTATTTGATTTGACAAAGATGAAAGGCATGTTTGTTTTCGAAAAAAAATTTCATTGTGTACTTGTGATATGATTTGAGGGCCCAGCATGTTCATGAGTATTGTGAGAGTCAGCGAGTTCGCTCGACCTTAGGTAAGGGTCGGGTGCCCATCACGCCCAATCGGATTAAGGATGTGACATGAAATCAATAACACGGGCTCGCAACATATCTTCTAGCGTCCGGATAGTACACTCGGCCTGTCCGTCAGACTGAGGGTGGAATGCTGTGCCAAGACTCACCTGGGTCCCCAGTCTTCCTGAAATGATCTCCAGAAGTTAGCTGTAAACTGGGCACCTCTTGTTATATCCCGTATTTTGAACATTGGATCTTCCGAGCTAACCATGATAAGTTAAGGACAAGGTTATATTTTTTTTTCGATTTTGTTAGAATGCATAAGTTGCATATTCATCTTTTATTGGTATGGAGTATTAAGGGTAAATTTGGAATAAGGAAAACTAGGGGCTAAGAGTTGGAAAAAAATATTTCATAAAGTGGCCAAAGGGCCATGTGGCCGTGGGGTATGGTGTGGGCCCCACCCATGGTTGGCCAATAGTTTCAAGCCATGAAATGGCACATGTGTACACCATATATTTGTGGGAGCTAAGTATATATATATATGTATAGGTCATGACTAAGCAAGACATTTTATCATTCTTCACCTTAGGAAAATTCAAGAAACTTGGAGAGAGCCAAGAGACCATTCGGCTATGGCTATGGCTATGGCCGAAAATATGGCCCCTAATTTTTTATCAAGAAAAATTATTTTCTTCTAGCTTTTCTACTAATTGGAAGGTCCTCTACAACGTGGAGTGATTGTTGGAGCAAGCGAAACATTCGTTCTTGTAATTTACAATCCTAGCCGAGTAAAGAAGTTGAGTGGAGAAGGTAAGGTTAATCTTCCTTTCATGTGTTATGAATGGTTTGTGCATGTTATAGTATGTGGAAATGAATGAAATTCATGAAATTATGGTGTTGAAGTGTAGCCGTGAGTGGGCTGTTTTGTGTAGAAGGAATGAATTGGATTTTACTTAGTATTTTGGTTGTTGATTGTTGTAGATTCTATGATGGAAATGAAGGTTTCATGCTCCAAATTGAAGTTGTAATCGTGTGGGCTGTTTTGGAAGCTAATGTGATTTTAAAATGGTTTCTTGTATTTATGATAATAATGTTGTTAACGTGCGGGTTATGAGTGTAGTTCATGAATTTGGAAGAAAAGAATGTGTTGTGTTGCTATTGAAGTTAGGAAGGTTTCGGGTGTGTGTTGCACAATGGTTGGGCCGTTTGAAATATTGTGTGAATTGTTTGAAATGTTCTTGAATCTTGATTGAATGATCTTGGATTAGTACTTGAACTTGTGAGCGTTGATGTTAGCTTGAAAGTATGTAGTTGAATTGAATGTAATGGAATGTCGTCGAATTATGTAGAAAGGAGTTATTAATGTTAGAATGCGTTGGCAATTGATTGTTGATGTTGCTAGTATACTTGTTGGTATTGTTGTTGAAGATTTGGCCGAGTTGGATTCTCGGGGTTGTTGAATTTACAGGGGAAATGCTGCCCAAATTTATGTAGATAAAGTGCTAGCTTGGAATTGAATTCTTCGATGCTTATGACTAATGTTAGTATCTAATGACATTGTAGATTTTGAGAAGCCGAGACTTGAGTTTGGATTAGCTTAGGAAGCAGACGAGGTATGTGAAGCTTATCCCTTCTTTCTTTTGGCATGTCTTAGTGGTAAGTAGTCTATGATACGAGCCTCGGGTTAACTCCATTCTCATTATCCGAGCATGATTACGATTCTTATGCATCTCTTAATGTTGGCATTCTTAATATAGTAGAACTATGGTCTTTATGTCATTTGTGTGATTGGATTTTAAAGGTTGCATAAAGATTTTTGTTCTTAAAAGATCCTATGTCTAATAATGGCCGTAACTTTCATAGACGGAACCGGATTGCTTTGATGTGCTCGCAAATGATTCTATAACGTATAATGACTTTAACTTCCATGGGCGGGCCCGGATTGGTTTGATGCATATCCGTGGTCCCCGAGATTTCCCTTTGTATAATCCTAACGACTTTTTTGAAAGAACTTAACATGATTACCGTTTTAACTCTCGAGCGTCGACTACTTACTTATCCATTGAGTCGGTAATGATGATTTATGTGCATATGGTTTCTCACTACTCTGCTCGTGCAAAGCTCAATATGTCTTTCACCGGGTCCCGGGCCGGGTACGTATTCGTGCACAGTTTCATTGCATTATTCACCGAGTCCCTCACTAGAGGGCCGGGTACGGTATATATATATGATGATATGATGTGATGACATGATGATGTGATGATATGGGGATGGCGGCCAGGATGGCATATGAAGGTTCTACTCACCGAGTCCCTCACTAGAGGGACGGGTACGGTATATATATATGATTATATGATGACATGATACTGATATGATTTTACTTACCGAGTCCCTCACTAGAGGGCCGGGACACGCTAAGTATATGCATATGTACTACATGATATTGACATGCATGATTTATGTTTCAAAGGCAAGCCTTATGATTTTCTGGTTACTATACTACTTTTCTATCCTCCTTATTTCAGTATGGTCTTGTTTACTGTATTTCATGCTTTACATGCTCGGACATATTCGCATCGACCCCCTTTCTTCGGGGTGCGTTTCATGCCACGCGATATACCGATGATTAGAAGATGTTCCAGCTGGATTGGCGAGCTCCATTTCCTCCCGGAGTGCTGTCGAGTCAGAGTGTTATGTTATGTTATCTTGGTTTATGTTAGAGACTTTGCAGACAGGGTCACGTGTATATAACATGTCAGCTTTGTAAACGGCTACGTAAGCCGAGGTATCATTATGTATTGTAATACAGATTTCCTATGATTACAGGTTTTATTTGTTTTGAGAAAGAACGCAAACGTGTGTGGTTCTTTGAAAAGCTTCCATTATGTTTTATTTTCATGATTTAAGGGCCCAGCATGATTATGAGTATTACGAGAGTCAGCGGGTTCGCTCGGCCCTACGTAAGGGTCGGGTGCCCATCACGCCCTATCAGGTTAGGGTGTGACAAATTGGTATCAGAGCGATTCGTCCTAGGGGTTGTCCGCAAAGTCGTGTCCAAGAAAGTCTCGTTTATGGTGTGAAGCGTGCCACATTTATAAACAGGAGGCTACGGGGCATCTAGGATGGTTACTCTTCTCTCACATCTGAGATCGTGCCATAGAGCCAAGTCATAGGGAATGAGATCCCCTCTACTAACCTTGATTTCAGCAGAAGAATGGCATCGACAGAAGACAGTGACTAGCGATATTGGGAGTTACAAAGCACGCAGGTAAGCAAAGGTATGAAAGGCATATGTCGGGTAAGATACCGAGGTACGATTGAAATATAAAGCTGAAGATTGTGGGAAAGTAAACAAGAAAGTGTAACAGGTGCAGTTTAAGTTGAGCATACGAGGTATGTTCATCATTATCGTACTGTTGTTGATATTGGGAGCCCTGTGAGGCTGTGATATGATATGATATGTATATATGTATGTTGGCCCTGTGAGGCATTGTTGGTATTTCCTGCGAACAGGTTTTGAGATAGTAAGAAATATAGAGTAAACTCTGCCAAAATTTTCCCATAAATAAAAGGAGGATGAGATATGGGTTGTAATACGACTTGAAAGGTCGTGCCAATCGTAATGATAAGATTTGACTAAGCTACGAGTACGGCTGACATTGGGAAAGAAGCTAATTCTTCGAAGTGAGGAATAATAATAATTAGATTGTCGACATCGATATGGTAAGAAAAATTGGAAGGGGCTTGTGATACTAAGAGGTGATTTAGAAAAGGTCAATAAACCTTGATAGAGAGTTATATTAAGGGACCGAATCGATAAGGCGATGAGAAAAATATGACAAGCTTATGGTTAAAAGAAGTAATAGTATGATTAAGACAAAAGTACAGAGGAAAGAAATTGCGACGGGCATGGATGTATGGATAAGACAGCTTGTGAGATATTAAGAATAAAGTTGATTAGAAAGGGTAAAGGGTTAAGAAGTGTTACATTATATGATTGATTGCGAATAAGATATAATGTGAATATGATGAGGATTGTTATGAAAATAAGTAAAGCCGAGTGAGAAGGTGGCCAAAGCTATGGTGTGCTCCATGTAGCTAGAATATAAAGGCAAGTATGAAACGGAAAAGCGAGCTATAGGACGGATAAGGAAGGCTTATCAAGTTCTGTAGGAAAAGTTTGGAATAAGGGGTATATAACAACAGAAACGATAGCGAGTGTAAGAAAAGAAAGGGTAATTGGAAGAAGGGAATAAGAAAAAAGCGAGATAGCAGTGTAGTAAGAGACCATGACATGCGTAGCCAAGGATACGAGTACTATAAGTGACGGGACGGTGAAAGACTCGGTTATAGAAAGGATGAGGAACGAGATAAGATGAGAGCAGAAGTCCAAAGGCCCATAACCAAGTATTTATAAGTAACGGCGATCAAGGTGTGTTTATCACCATCGGGAATCTGGGAGTATAGAACGGAAAGTAGTTGTATCCAGAGGTGAAAAGTGAATATTGAGGATTGGAAAAGGGTAAGGTAGTAATTGTGGAGTCAAAAGAGTAAGAGGCCCTTTCTATTTCGGAGGAAAATGTGTTATGAGACCGTTTCGAAATCTGTTGAGACTTCCACTTACTCGCATTATGTGATGAAGGTCATGCAGTGGGGCGAACGCGATTATACCAGCATTAAAGCATCGTATTTCATCAGAGTTTCAAAGTTAAGCGTGCTGGAGTGAGAGAAATTGTAGGATGGGTGACCCCCCTGGGAAATGTACTACAAATCCTATGAAGTCGGACACAGGGGAGCCAAATAGGAAGCTAGAGTAGCCTAAGGGTAATTAGGTTATACAGAGTGGGTGGAAATCTTAAGAGGTCACATAGGACGAGGCGGACTGAACCAGTGAAGAGGAAGGAGGTGCATCACAGTTCTAGAATTAGGATGGGTTTGAGTAGCGTTTGGGAATATTTTGTGAACGAGATGCTAGTAATTATGTATATATATAGGCGTGTATGTGATACCCCGTACATGGCTATATCGGCGGATATATATATTTCGGCAACCAACGTGACGGTATATGGGAGGCATCAATCGGACAGGGCAACGAGGTCCAAGTGGAAAGAAAAATATAAATGGCACAAATGTTACAAGGCAAGCTGATGTTGTTTTCGCTATAGGACAAGCTTGGGAAGTACTAACACGGTAACATTTGGAAAAGAAACAAAGTGAGTAGATGAATGGTAAGAGGATCCGAATGTCGGGATAAAAGTGCCGCCTAATTGAGATTGGAAAATGCTGACAGAGGGCAAAGCATAATCGGGTAATAGTATAAGTACACCCCTAAAGGGGGAAGTAGGTGCGAGAGATGCAAGTGTAAGGCGAAGGCAATCGACACCACAATATATTCAATACAGATGCTTGAATTACAGGTAAGGTTCCTTGTTGAGACAAGTTAGTAAGATCTAAAAGCCAGCAAAAAGGGGGTAGAATTTAGGATGGTAATCGAGATAGCGCTGGGAATTAATGGTGGAGGTCTTGAATAGTATGGCATTAGGAAGTGGATGCGTAAGAGAGAGAGAATACGACAAGAGAAGATAACGAGTAACTTGTGGAGACATTGTGAAAGACAACACTGCTATACTGGACTAAAGGCTAAGATGTGGGCAATAGGGTTGCTCGCTAAGGATACGGCGACCTATAAATAGTAAGGGAGAAAGATAGAAAACCTCCTATAGTAGGAAGTGAAAAAAGGAAGGGAAAGGAGTATGACAAGATAGGCTAACAGGGAATGTTAGTACAGAGGGAATATGTGGAATAGCATGAACTAGGAGAAGAAAAGACCGTGACTAAGACTGGATATACTTCGCACTAGTTGTACAAGAGTGGTTATGTTACCTATGAAAATTTATATGCTAGGGGTGAAACTAAGCAAATACTTGATGAGGAAAGTTTAGATTCAGTAATAACAATATGGTTACGAGATTTTGGGTGTATTAAGGAAAGATGTAAGGATGGTTTAAGCAGAATTACCGAGAGGGAGTTAGTACTAAGGACAAATAGGACCTGGCTATGGTTAAACCAAAGGTCTATTTCGATACCGGTTGTAAGGTAAGAAAGGCAAAGACAAGGTAAAACATAAGGATTTGCGAAGCCACGCTAAGGTATTTTTGGGCTAATTTGGGCACCTTCGTATATCCGCGTAAAGGTTGCGACGTCATGCGTGACGGGAAAGTTGAGAGACAAGGATGATCGAGCAAAGGGACACAACGTAGAACGGTTTGCATTAAAGATAAAGAGACGACACGAGATAATGTGCCTAGAATGTTACAAGTTGAGTAAGAGGATTTCATCGCTACTTGATAACTAACTCCAAAGACGGAGACTAAGAGCAAAAGGTAGAATGACAATTAAAGTCCTTTAAAGGAGTCGGGAAGAAATACATGAGACTTGGTGGGGCGAAGTACGGATCACCGATTGGCTATGTTGAGAAAACTAGGCTAATCGGCCCAGAATATGATTCAGCAAGCAGTTGATGAGGTAAGACTTGTTCGGGAACGGTTATTAGCAGCCCGGAGTCGACAGAAATTATATGCAGATAATCGACGTCGACACTTAGAGTTCCAGAGTCGGCGACTAGGCATTTCTAAAAGTGCCACCCATAAAGGTGTAATGAGATTCGACAAAAGGAAGAACCCGAGATATATTTGGGCCTTGTTACATAGTTCGGATAAGAAGGTTACGTGCTAAAGACGTGGCTTTTGTTAAGGCACTGTGGCGGAACAATAATAGGGAGGAGATGTTTGAGGAGCTGAAGAGGAGATGAAGAAGAAATATGATTGGTAGATGAGATTGCATGCTATGGTAATAAAGGAAACCCCCCGAGATCCTCATAAGACCTTATGCGACTAGCTGAACATTCGAGGACGAATTTTCTAAAGGGGGGAAGGATGTTATGTCCCGTATTTTGAACATTGGGATATTCCGAGCTAACCATGATAAGTTAAGGACAAGGTTATATTTTTTTTTCTGATTTTGTTAGAATGCATAAGTTGCATATTCATCTTTTATTGGTATGGAGTATTAAGGGTAAATTTGGAATAAGGAAAACTAGGGGCTAAGAGTTGGAAAAAAATATTTCATAAAGTGGCCAAAGGGCCATGTGGCCGTGGGGTATGGTGTGGGCCCCACCCATGGTTGGCCAATAGTTTCAAGCCATGAAATGGCACATGTGTACACCATATATTTGTGGGAGCTAAGTATATATATATATATATGTATAGGTCATGACTAAGCAAGACAATTTATCATTCTTCACCTTAAGAAAATTCAAGAAACTTGGAGAGAGCCAAGAGACCATTCGGCCATGGCTATGGCTGAAAATATGGCCCCTAATTTTTGATCAAGAAAAATTATTTTCTTCTAGATTTTTTACTAATTGGAAGGTCCTCTACAACGTGGAGTGGTTGTTGGAGCAAGCGAAACATCCGTTCTTGCAATTTACAATCCTAGCCGAGTAAAGAAGTTGAGTGGAGAAGGTAAGGTTAATCTTCCTTTGATGTGTTATGAATGGTTTGTGCATGTTGTAGTATATGGAAATTCATGAAATTATGGTGTTGAAGTGTGGCCGTGAGTGGGCTGTTTTGTGTAGAAGGAATGAATTGGATTTTACTTAGTATTTTGGTTGTTGATTGTTGTAGATTCTATGATGGAAATGAAGGTTTCATGCTCCAAATTGAAGTTGTAATCGTGTGGGCTGTTTTGGAAGCTAATGTGATTTTAATATGGTTTCTTGTATTTATGATAATAATGTTGTTAACGTGCGGGTTATGAGTGTAGTTCATGAATTTGGAAGAAAAGAATGTGTTGTGTTGCTCTTGCCAAGTTAGGAAGGTTTCGGGTGACATTGCACAATGGTTGGGCCGTTTGAAATATTATGTGAATTGTTTGAAATGTTCTTGAATCTTGATTGAATGATCTTGGATTAGTACTTGAACTTGTGAGCGTTGATGTTAGCTTGAAAGTATGTAGCTGAATTGAATGTAATGGAATGTCGTCGAATTATGTAGAAAGGAGTTATTAATGTTAGAATGCGTTGGCAACTGATTGTTGATGTTGCTAGCATACTTGTTGGTATTGTTGTTGAAGATTTGGCCGAGTTGGATTCTCGGGGTTGTTGAATTTACAGGGGAAATGCTGCCCAAATTTCTGTAGATAAAGTGCTAGCTTGGAATTGAATTCTTCGATGCTTATGACTAATGTTAGTATCTAATGACGTTGTAGATTTTGAGAAGCCGAGACTTGAGTTTGGATTAGCTTAGGAAGCAGACGAGGTATGTGAAGCTTATCCCTTCTTTCTTTTGGCATGTCTTAGTGGTAAGTAGACTATGATACGAGCCTCGGGGTAACTCCATTCTCGTGATCCGAGAATGATTACGATTCTTATGCATCTGTTAATGTTGGCATTCTTAATATAGTAGAACTATGGTCTTTATGTCATTTGTGTGATTGGATTTTAAAGGTTGCATAAAGATTTTTTGTTCTTAAAAAGATCTATGTCTAATAATGGCCGTAACTTTCATAGACGGAACCGGATTGCTTTGATGTGCTCGCAAATGATTCTATAACGTATAATGACTTTAACTTCCATGGGCGGGCCCGGATTGGTTTGATGCATATCCGTGATCCCCGAGATTTCCCTTTGTATAATCCTAACGACTTTTTTGAAAGAACTTAACATGATTACCGTTTTAACTCTCGAGCGTCGACTACTTACTTATCCATTGAGTCGGTAATGATGATTTATGTGCATATGGTTTCTCACTACTCTGCTCGTGCAAAGCTCAATATGTCTTTCACCGAGTCCCGGGCCGGGTACGTATTCGTGCACAGTTTCATTGCATTATTCACCGAGTCCCTCGGCTAGGGGCGGGTACGTATATATATATATGATATGATGTGATGACATGATGATGTGATGATGTGATGATATGGGGATGGCGGCCAGGATGGCATATGACGATTCTACTCACCGAGTCCCTCACTAGAGGGGAGGTACGGTATATATATATATATGATTATATGATGACATGATATTGATATGATTTTACTTACCGAGTCCCTCACTAGAGGGACGGGACATGCTAAGTATATGCATATGTACTACATGATATTGACATGCATGACTTATGTTTCAAAGGCAAGCCTTATGATTTTTACGGTTACTATACTACTTTTCTATCCTCCTTATTTCAGTATGATCTTGTTTACTGTATTCCATGCTTTACATGCTCAGTACATATTCCGTACTGACCCCCTTTCTTCGGGGGTTGCGTTTCATGCCACGCAGGTATATACCGATGATTAGAAGATGTTCCGAAATTTGGATTGGCGAGCTCATTTTTTCTCCCGGAGTCTTCTTTGAGTCGAGTGTTATGTTATGTTATCTTGGTTTATGTTAGAGACTTTGCAGGAGGTCACGTGTATACAACATGTCAGCTTTGTAAACGGCTACGTAAGCCGAGGTATCATTATGTATTGTAATACAGATTTCCTATGATTACAGGTTGTATTTGTTTTGAGAAAGATGAAACGTGTGTGGTTCTTTGAAAAGCTTCGATTATGTTTTATTTTCATGATTTAAGGGCCCAGTATGATTATGTGTATTACGAGAGTCAGCGGGTTCGCTCGGCCCTACGTAAGGGTCGGGTGCCCGTCACGTCCTATCGGGTTAGGGTGTGACACCTCGTCGGATATAATAGATGTGGGAACTCCGTGAAAGTCTTACTATCTCCTTAATATATAACCTTGCATAGTCCTCGGTGAATAAGTAGTCTGTTGGAAGAAAATGGGCTGATTTTGTGACATATCCTACAATAACCCATATGGAATCGTACTTCCGTGGAGTGCGAAATTAACTGTAATGAAGTCCCTATTAATCGCTTCCCACCGAGTCAAAATTTCCATCTCTAACAATCCACCAGGTTTCTAATGTTCGATCTTAACACAGTGACAATTTGGGCAGAGCAACAAACTCTGCTATGTCCCTCTTTATACCATCCCACCAGTACAAGCATCTAAGATCATGATACATCTTTGTTGATCTCGGATGAATAGAATAGCGAGCATAATGTGCCTCTCCCATAACCTGTCACCGCAGCCCTGCAACCTCAGGTACACATAATCTGCCTCTATGTAGTAATACTCCATCAGGGGTAATCTCGAATGGGGTCTTTTCCTTTTCAAGGGCGGTATCTCTATACTGTGCTAGAACAGGGTCCTTATATTGGCGCTGCATTTACTTCTTCCATAATAGAGGATTCAGTAACCTCTTAGACAGAAACCCCAGTATCTCCAGAATAGGCCAGACGGACTCCAAGACTCGCTAGCTGATAAATCTCACGAACCATTTCTTTCCTTCCTGGTTGCACGTCCGTCAAGCTGCCCATAGACTTACGGCTAAGTGCATTTGCTACAACGTTGGCTTTCCCAGGATGATATAAAATATCAACATCATAGTCTTTCAGCAACTCTAGCCACCTCCTTTGCCGCAAGTTCAGCTCCTTCTTCTTAAAGATATACTGGAGGCTTTTGTGATCCGTATAAATATCAACATGCACGCCGTATAGATAGTGTCTCCATATCTTGACGCATAAATTACCATTGCTAGCTCCGGATCATGAGTAGGATAATTTCTTTCATGCTTTCGAAATTTCTTGGGAGCATGAACTATAACTGCCATGCTTTGCATTAATACACGGACCTAACCAACACACGAGCATCACGATAAATGACATAACCATCGGTCCCTCGGGAAGAGTCGGAGCTGGGCATCGTCAACTTTTCTTTTCGGCTTGGAAGCTTCGTTCGCAAGCATCGGTCCCGGAACTTAGTTGCCTTGAGTTAGCCTCGTTAAAGGCGTTGAAATCGAAGCAAACTTCTCCACAAATCTCTGTAATATCTTGCTAACCGAAAGCTACGTACCTCGGTAGGTGTCGTACGTCTAGCCAATTCTTTACGGCCTCAATCTTTTATGTATCCACCGGATGCCATCGGCTCCAATAATATGCCCCAAGAATCTTCTTTGAAGTCAACGGAGGTCGCATTTAGAGAACTTAGCATACAATTTAAGTCTTTGGAGCACCCAATCGCCCTCGGATGATCCGCATGCTCCTCTTGATCGTGAATAGACTAGGATATCATCAATAAATACAATCACGAACATATCTAGGAACGACTTGAATACTCGGTTCATCGGATCCCAAGCTCTTGCTGGGCATTGGTCGGCCCAAAAGACATCACCACAAACTCATAGTGCCCGTATCGGGTCTGAATGCGATCTTTGGAATATCGGCCTCTCTTACACTTTGGAGATAGCGACCGCGAGGTCTGTCTTGAAAAACACTGCACCACCAGCCCCGGTCAAATAAATCATCAATCCTAGGGAGGGGATATTTATTCTTTATGGTTACCTTATTTAGCTGCCTATAATCAATACACATCCGCAGCGACCCATCTTTCTTTCTCACGAACAATAGGTGCTCCCAGGTGATGTCTTGGGCCTAATGAAGCCTTCTCTAACAAATCCCTCAATTTGCTCCTTCGGTTCTTTCAATTCTGCGAGTGTCATTACGTACGGAGGAATAGATATAGGTTGGGTGTACGGCAAGACATCTATAGTGAACTCTATCTCCCGCTCGGGAGGAAGACACGGAAGTTCATCGGAAATACATCTGGGAATTCATTAACCACTGGGACTGACTGAAGAGTCGGTGCTTCTGCTTTCAAGTCATGTACACGAACCAGATGATAAATATAACCCTTTCTAACCATCTTCCTCGCCTTGAGGTATGAAATAAACTTACCCCTCGGCGATGCTGTCCCCGTCCACTCTATAACTGGTTCCCCTGGAAAGTGGAAGTGAACTACCTTCCTCTGACAGTCAACGTTGGCATAACAAGAAGCTAGCCAATCCATACCCATAATAACATCGAATTCGGTCATATCCAGCTCTATCGGAGTCTGCTTTGGTGCAACGGCTACATATAATTGAACAATCTCTATATACACGCCTTGCGACAACAGAATCTCCTATCGGTGTAGCTACCTCGAACGGTTCTATCGGTTCAGGTTTTATCCCAATTCTACTAGCGACAAGGGGAGAAATATACGATAAAATAGAGCCTGGGTCTATCAATGCATATCTTTGTCACACCCCAACTTGATAGGGCATGATGGGCACTCGACCCTTACTTAGGGCCGAGCGAACCCGCTGATTCTCGTGATACCCATAGTCTTCTTTGGACTCTTAAATCATGAAATGAATGCGTAATGGAAGCTTTTCAAAGAACAACATGTTTTCGTCTTTCTCAAATCAAGTAAAATTCGTAATCATATGAAATACGTAACATAATGCATAATGATACATCGGCTTACGTCGCATACAAAACCCGACAAGCTATATACGCGACTGCGTACGCAAAGTCCTAACATAAACCAAGATACCATAACATAGATACTCGACTCGGAAGCACTCGAAGGAAATGGAGCTCGCCAATCTAGGTGGAACATCTTCTACTCATACGTATACACTGCGTGGCATGAAACACGGCCCTCGAAGAAAAGGGGGGTCGGTACGGAATATGTGCGAGCGAGGTAAAGCATGAAATATGGTAAACGGGGGGATCATCCGAAATAAGGAGTATAGAAAATCATAAGGCTTGCCTCGAAACCTAAATAAATAATCATCGTGTGCATATGCGTGTATAACGTGTCCGGCCCTCTAGTGAGGGACTCGGTAAATAAAATCATCATATACGTGTACATATAACGTGCCCGGCCCTCTAGTGAGGGGACGCGGTGAATGAAGTCATCATATGCCATCCGGCCGCCTCCCCATATCATCGTATCATCATATACATATACGTATAACGTGCCCGGCCTCTAGTGAGGGACGCGGTGAATAATGCAGTGGAGTTGCACGAATACATGCCCTGGCCCGGGACGCAGTGAAAGAAGTAATAACAGCTCGCACGAGCAGAGTAGTGAGAAACCATATGCATAAACATCACTTTTAAGACTCAATAGATAGGTAGACAGTCAACGCTCGAGTATCGAACGATAGTCATGTTAAATCCGTTCTAAATACCATTGGGAGGTTTGCATTAAAAAGAGAAATTTGAGGGATTGTAGACATGTATCAAACCAATCGAGCCCGCCTATGAAAGTTACGGACTTTATTCGCATTAGGACCTCTACGAACGTATCGAAGCGATCCGAGCCGTCTATGAAAGTTACGGACTTTATTCGACATAGAATCCTTTAGGAACAAAAACTCTTTATGCAACATTTACTATCCAATCATACAAAAGACACAAGGACCACAGCTCGACTATATTAGGAATGCTAACATCAAGAAGTGAATAAGAATCGTAGACATGCTCGGATCGTAAGAATAGAGTTACCCCACGGATCGTAAGAATAGAGTTACCCCAAGGCTCGTATCATATCATATCTTACTTACCTCTAAGACATGCCAAAAGAAAGAAAGGGTAAGCTTTACATACCTGTTCCACCTCTTATTAGCTACGCTTATTCATCCAAGCTCGTAAGCTACACTTAAAGGATTCACGCTACGTTAGACTCTTTTGCACACTTGTTCCAAATTTCAAATCAAACTACTCTATATTCGCCAATCGAAAATGATGACATCTCCCCTGTTTATATGCCTAGCCCAAAATTACAATTAAACCAATCAACAACAACAATAATACCAACATTAACAACATTATTATTCGTACCAATATATTCCATAAACATCCCACGACGTTTTTCAACATACAACAACAATATGCACTTTCTTCCATCCCAATCAAGGAGTATAATCTCATCAACACGCCAACAATGTTAGATACCATTTTTTTATGCATAAATCAGTCCATCCACACGGCCACAACACGTTCAAAACATCCCATAAACACAACAACTACAATATAACACTCTATGACCTTCTCTCCATAACTAGTTTCATTTTTAAGGCTTGCTAGACCTTCAAATAAACTCAACATAAAAGATGGGATAAATAACATACCTTATACTTGAAAAAAACTCAGCCACATCAACCTTTTCCAACACCAAGCTTAAGTAAAAGCAAGAACAATCACCTTTCACGGACTAGTTTGGCGTAATCTTGTCAAATTCTTGATTTATCGGACTATAATATTTGGGAGATGTTTTGAGAGGCTTCTAGGACTCTTTGGAATGTTAATATTCTGAAAAAAAAAGGGGCTGATGGGGTTATTTATAGGCCCCCTAGGTCGGTTCCACCGACTTATTCATGTGGGGCCCGCAGAACCATTTGGTAGCTTGGGGTCTTGCTCTTAAAATGGCCATAAATCTTGATTCCGACATCGTGTGAGGGCCCACGACCTATGGTTAGAAATCTCTTTCAATTATCTATAACTTTTATTCTTGGTGTTTTCCCAAATTCCAAACTTATAATGCGTTTTCCCCTCCAAGTCGGATCACCCGAAACGTTTCCTTAAATCGTCCTTTTGGAGGGCTTATGTCCATATTTGGCTTATGGGTCCTTCATAGGAATTGATCAACTTTCCATGTAATACTTGTATTACTTTTAATATATCCTTTACAAAATCCCGACATGTGAGCCCCACCTTAACTCATGGTTTCGAGGCTATCGTGAGTGATCGTGTTAGATTTACTCCATACACTCTCCAAATGTCATATATATGTTCTTATGCTCGGATAACATAATCTTCATCCATAATCCTTGTGTAACTCTTCTCTCCCCCGAGCTCATACTAAGCCGTCCACGATGCTTGATAACGCGAAATTTTCCAAGGTGTAACATCCTTCCCCCCTTAGAAACATTCGTCCTCGAATGTTAAGTTCTTAGGGATTTCCACAAAAATTTTACCAGAGTTTCCCCTGTAATTGTACCACTATCATCCTATCACAACAACCCAAAACATATAATCGCCTTGGGGCCACAACATCAACATCCATACGCCCATACACGACCAAGAAATCGCTTTAAATAAAGCGTTACATACCTGAGGGCTCTGTTTGCATATCCTTTGAAATCGGGGCCGAAATAGATACGGGTACCTAGACTTCATTTCTTAACCTTTTTTTTTTCCTTCTTTGCCCTCACGTACACAGTCGGTGGCTACAAGACCTCGCTCTTGTTTTGTCTCAAGCGGTATATAGTCTTGACATGGTGTGCCTTGACTATTTATTATCCGTAAGTATTGCTCTTTTTCTCTTTCCTTGTTTGCTTGCTAGTGACCCACTACTTTTCTCGTACACGATGCCTTTTCTGCGTTTATCCCTTCGGTACCTTCTCGGCCTACTCTTTTTAATGTCTGTCGGCCTTAGATATGCCTTGCCGACTCACTTATAGTTCGTCGGGCGGGTTCGACGATCTGCACATCCTTGTCACTATCTCTCCTACCTTACTTGTAAGTGTTTATTCAACATGACTTTAACGCTAGTGGGCATAATGGCTGTGTTCGTTGAGATATTCCTTCCAGTTCCTTTCCAAGACCATTTCCCTTGAGCCAAAGTACGTATATACCTAATGATTCTTCACCCTTTTCTATCCTTCATGACATAGTTACACTTATGGCAATTCATAATCCGAGTTCAATTAAATTTGTAACTTGCCACCTTTTGAGCTCTTGCCACAATTTGTTTCTTTAACCTACATTTTGAATTCCTTTAAATCTCCCAATTCAACTCAAAGCATAGGGCTACGACAATTCTTACTCCATTACGACTCCCTTACCACTTATGTGTATATTTAGCTCTACAACAGTTATATGTACCACTATACCGACAGTCACTCCCTCTGTCGTTATTCTTTATCGTATTTCCGGGATAGTGTTATATCCCGTATTTTGTACAACGGGACAATCCGGATTAACTATGGTAAGTTAGGGACAAAATCATTCCGGGATATGAAGTCGAGACTTTTAACCTTCGATTTTATTTTAAGACATAGGTTGTTCATGAATTTGTTGGCATGGAACATTTAGGAAAATTTGGGACCAAAAGTGGAATAATTGGAAGTTGAAAATTGTTATACCCCGTACTTGGTACGTTGGAATATTCTAAGTCAGTTGCGACAAGTTAAGGACAAGGTTGTAAATTTTTCCGATTTTGTTAAAAGTGCATTAGTTGCATATTCATCTTTTCATTGGTATGGAATGTTAAGGGTAAATTTGGAATAAGGAAAATTTGGGACCAAAATATGAATTATGGAAAGCTAGACATTTCATGAAAATTTGGGGCCAAAAGTGAAAATTTTGGAAACTTGATAATTCATGAAAATGGCCATATGTGGCCATGTGTGTGGTGTGGGTCCCTCTCACAAAAATTTGGCCAAATTTGATTAGTTCAATTTATAAGAGGCACATGTGTACACTTTATATTTATTGGGGCTTTTATATATATATAGAGGGTGGATGACTAGCACACATATTAGTCATCTTTTTCACTTCAAGAAAGTTGTAGAAGCATGAAGAGAAAAAAAGGGCACTATATTCGGCCATGGTGGCTGAAATTATGGCCATGGAAATTGATCTCAAAAAAATTATTTTCTTCTATGTTTTCTACTCTTTGGAAGGTCCTAAACAACATGAAGTAATTGTTGAATCAAGAAAAGCCTTTGTTCTTGCAAAAATCTTACCTTGGCCGAATGAAGAAGGGAAAGAAGAAGGTGAGTTTTGATCCACTTTTCATGTGTTATAGATAGCTTATGTGTGTTGTAGTAAGTGGAAATGGGTGAAATTCATGAAAACATGGATATTGGTGTGTGGCCGAATATGTGTGTTGTGTGTAGGAATGAAGAACTAATTTTATTTAGTATGTTTTGATTGTTGTTGTATGGATTCTATGGTGAAAGTGATGATTTAATGATTTAGATGGAAGTTGGAATCGTTTGTAGGTTGTTGGAGAAGATAATGTAATTTTAAGATAATTTTGTATTATTGTGGTTAATGTTGTTATTGTGTGGAATGTTGATGTAATTTATGAATTTGGAAGAATGAAAATCATCTTGGTGTGTGTGTATGATGTCGGCCGAAAATGGTCCCTTTGTGTGGTTGAGAATGAACAAATTGTCGTTAGTATTTTAGTTGTCGTCGTTATGGGTTCTATGAGGGAAAAAATGCAAGTTTAATGACTTAAAGCGATGTTGTGTTGGTTATGGGTTGGTTTGGAAGTTAATGTGAATTTTATGTAATTTTTGTGGTTAGGGAAGTGACATTGTTAAAGTATGGGTTGTTAATGTAATTCATGAATTTGAGAAAAGAAGGGTGTAGATTATGTTGTTTTCGGGTTTGGAGATAATTTCGGGTGAGTTGGGATATGGTTTTGGTTGTTTGGAAATTTGTGTGAATTGTTTAAAGCGTTCTTGAGTATTGTTTGAATGGTTTGGATTAGTAATCGAAGGTATAAACGTTGATATTAGTTTGGATGTGAGTAGTTGAATGGAAAATAATGAATGTTGTTGAATTATATAAAGACGTGTATTTAATGTCAGAATGCGTTGGAATTGAATATTAATGTTGCTAGTTTGGTCGTTGGTGTTGTTGTTGATGAATTTGGCCGAGTTGAAATCTCGGGGTTGTGTATTTAAAGTCTTTAGAATTTTGTAGAGGTGATGTTCGTTCAGAATTGAATTCCTAAATGTCTTCAACTAATGTTCGATATCTATTGACATTATGTTGACCTTGGAGAGCCGAGACTTGAGTTGGGTTAGCTTAGGAAGCAATCAAGGTATGTAAGGCTTACCTTTCCTTCTTTTGGCATGTCTTAGATATGAGTAAGGTATGAAACGTTATGAGCCTTGGGGGTAATTCTATTCGAAAAAATCCGAACATGTTTATGATTCATATTTGCTTTGTGATGTTGGCATCCTTAATATGATCAAGCTATGATCCGTATGTACTTGATATGATTGGATTTGAAATGCTATGTATACGGTTTGTTCGAAAGGATCTTATGTCTTTTGTATGACTAAATTTCAAAAGTTGCATAAAAGTTGGTTTTAAAAAAAAAAAAAAGTTTTGTTCCTAAACGATTCCGAAAACTACGAACGTCGTAACTTTCACAAACGGAACCGGATGGTCTTGATATGCTCAAAAATGATTCCATGATGTATGGCGACTATGTTTTCCATAGGCGGGCCGGCTCGGGTCGACACTCGTTCGTGGGTCCCGCGACTTTCCTTTATGTACTTTTGACTTTTTGAAAAGAATTCAATATGACTATTATCTTTCCGACCCCCGGTATTATTACTTATTTATCTGTTGAGTACGAAATAAGGATTTTTACGTATGTGATTTTGATACGTGACTATGATTTTCGAAGTTCGGTTTGATATGTCCACGAGTGACGTTCGGGAGAAAATACGGTTGACTATTGTTGTGGCTTATAAACGATGGTTCGTTTTGATTAACCTATTAAGTCTTTGAAAATGTTTTAAGCGTATTTGGTTACTCACGATTCCTGTTCGTGCGTTCTGTTGTTATTGACCGGTTGGATACTTGACATGGTATGTGTGATATTGACATGTGGATATGACCGCGGTATGTGTGTGTTATTTTGGATACTTGACCGCGGTATGTGTGATATTGATCGCTGGATATGTGCCGCGGTGTGTGTGTATATGTGGTATGTGATATGTGATAATATGATGATTACGTTCCAGGAGTCCCTCGGCTGGAGGGCGGGACACGTTATATATATGTGTGTATTCGAAGTACGATGTGTATTACGAAGTATGAGGTGTATACGAGTATGATATGTATTCGAAATACGATGTGACACGAAGTACGATATGATATATGATAACATGATGGTCGATGATTGTTTACTCATGTTTCTAAGTCGATGATTCGGATATGATATGGATATGCACGAACTAAGTTTTAAAAGTAAGTCTTGTGGGTTCTGCGTATTGCACTATTTTTCGGTACTACTTACTTCGGTTATGATTTCGCTTTCTGTATTTTCGGCTTTGCATACTCAGTACATATTCCGTACTGACCCGCTTTCTTTGGGGGGCTGCACGTTACGTGCGTGCGGTACCCACGGATGAGGAAATGATGTTAGCGAGAAGATGTTCCGGCTGGATTAGCGAGCTCCATTTCCTCGGAGCGGCTAAGAGTCGAAGTACTTTTGTATGGTATGCGGAGTTAAGTTAGAGGCTTTGCGGTGTCGTATGTGTGATATGTCGGTTTTGTAGCGGTACGTGGCCGTGTATTATTATGCATTATCTTGCGGTTGTTTTGTAGCAAGCTATGTAAGCGATATATTAGTACGCATTATGTTCAGATTCGTTATGACTACAGATTTTATTTGATTTGAAAAAGACGAAAAGTATGATGTTCTTTGAAAATTTTCCTTCTACATTTTGACACGTTTTGTGGGCCCAGTGTGATTATGTGTATTACGAAAGTCTGTGGGTTCGTTCGGCCCTAGGTAAGGGTCGGGTGCCCATCACACCCTATCGGATTAAGGGTGTGACAAAAATCATGCATTTCTTGGCCATTTGGCCGTGTGGGTTGGAAGTGTCTCCCACACATTTTGTGGCCAATTTTAATTGGTCCAACCCATGTGTGGGCCATGGACACATGTATAACTCTTATATGGAAGCACAAAAGATGACTACTAAGTCATCTTTCTCATTCCACACTTAGAAAAAAAAAAGAACCTTGGATGAAATTCAAAGGGCCATTCGGCCAAGACCAAAAAAATTGAAGTCCAAATTGAGCCATCACAAAAATATTTTCTTGAGCAAATCCACTAATTGGAGGTCCCCTGAGTAACGTGGAAGTGTTGTTGGAGCGAACAAACCATCCGTTTTATCAATCGCAAACCCTAGCCTAGTTGTGAAGTTGATGAAGAAAGGTACGATTTAATCTTGTTTCATGTGTTATGAATGATGTATGCATGTTGTAGTATGCCAAAATGGATGAAAATCATGAAATATGGTATGTTGGAGTTGAGGCCGTGTGTTTGGTATGTAGCCGTGTGATGTGTGTGTTGTGTAGGAGTGATGAACTAAGTCCTATGTAGCATGTTTAGTTGTTGTAGTGTGTTGAAATGAATGAAAATCATGAAGTTGGTAAGTTGGGGTGGTGGCTGAATATGGCCACCCTTGTGTGGTTAAGAATGAATTAATTCTATTTGGAATTTTGATTGTTGTCGTTATGAATTCTATGTTGACGATAAGAGTTTAATGACTCAAGTTGATATTGTAATTGTTGTTATCGGCTGATTTGGAGAATTATGTGCATTGAAGGCAATTTTTATATTTATGGGAATGACATTGTTAGAGTGTGGATTGTTGGTGCAAATCATGATTTGGAAGTGAGGAATGGGTTATAGTTGTGTTCTCGGGTTTGGGGCAGATTTCGGGTGAAGTGGGGTATTATTTGGGATGTTTGAAACATTGTATGAATTGTTTAAAATGTCCTTGAATATTGTTGGTATGGGTTCGGGTTGGTATTTGAATGTATAAGCGTTGATGTTGGCTTGAAGGTAAGCCGTTGAATTGAATGTAATGAATGTTGTTGGATTATGTAGAAAGGGTATTTAATGCTAGAATGCGTTTGAATTGATTATTGATGTTGCTAGTTTGGTTGTTGGTGTTGTTGTTGTTGATTTGGCCGAGTTAAATTCCGGGGGTTGGTCTATTCTGAGGAAAATCTTTAATTTACGTAGAATTAAGTGCTAGTTTGGAATTAAATGCCTAAACGCCTATAGCTAATATTTGATATCCGTTGACGTTGTGTAGACCTTGGGGAGCCGAGACGTGGGGTTGGCATTAGCTTGAGTTGGATTAGCTTTGAGAGCGGACGGTATGTAAAGCTCCGCTCCTTCTTTGGCATGCCTTAGTTACAAATAGGCTATGACACGAGCCTCGAGAAATTCTATTCTCTCAATCGAAACATGTCTATGATTCTTATTTGTTTCTTGGTATTCGTATGTTTGATGTGATGAAATATTGGCCCTTATGTCTTTGGAATATTTGATTTTCAAATGTTGCATAAAAGTTTATTTTTAAAGAGTTAGTAACTACGAATAGTAAGTAACTTTCACGAAAAGGCTCGGATAGCCTCGATATGTTCGTAGGAGATTTTGTGGCGTATGATGAGTATGTTTTCCATGAGGGCGGGCCCGGCTCGGGTCGACACCGTCATGGGTCCGCGACCTTCCTTTATGTAACCACGATGACTTTTGAGAAATTGGTATGGCTATTATCTCGATTTCCAAGTATGGTCATTTTACTTATCTTTTGAGTCTATAATAATGATTTTATACATGTGGTTACTGACTCTGCTCGTGCATTACATTATAATCCTTGGCAGAGTCCGGGCCGGTTATGTTGTCGTGCGCACTATGTTATACTCCGGTGTTATCTTGTGTTATGGTTCGCAGCCTCGCTAGCTAAGCGGGTTCGGCTTTATATTTGGTGTTATGTTGTGTTATGGCGTTATGATGTGTTATGATGTGTGATGGGGATATGGAATTTGAAACTTTACGGTGTTATCTTGTGTTATGGCGCCACGACGGACGAAAGCGACCATATTTTTTGAGCCCTTTATGCATGATTTGTATTTTGAAAGTAAACATTTTGGTATTTTGGATATGCACTTACTTTCTATGTTTTTGATTATGACTTTCAGTTTGTTACTATATCTTACGCTTTGCATACTCGGTACATATTTAAATCTTGACCCCCCTTTCTTCGAAGGGCCGTTTCATGCCCTACGAACTTGATAAGCCTTCCTTATTCGTTCTATAGCTCGGCTTTTCCGTTTCACACTTGCCTTTATATCTTAGCTACCTAGATCACATCATAGCCTTGGCCACTTTCTCACTAGGCTTTACTTATTTTCATAACAATCCCCATTATATTCACATTATATCTTATTCGTAATCAATCCTATAATATAACACTTCTTAAACCTTTACCCTTTCTAGTCACTCATCCTTAATATCTCCTGCAAAGAGTCTTTATCAATACATTCATATCCATCGCGATTCTTTTCCTTTGTACTCTTGTCTTAATCATACTATTACTTCTTTTAACTATAAAACTCGTCATAATTCATCCTTCTTATCAATTAAATTGTACCTTAAATAATACTCCATCAAGATTTACCATCCCTTTTCTAAATCATCTCTTGGGATTACAAGTCTTCTCTAAATTCTTTTTACCATATCGATATCAACCTTCTAATTATTATTATCCTCAATTCAGCAATTAACTTCTTTTTCGATGTCAGCCGTACTCGTAGCTTAGTCAAATCTTATCATTACTATTGGCACGAACTTTCAAGACATATTACAAACCTATATCTCATTCTCTCTTATTTCTAGGAAAATTTTGGCGAGTTTCCTCGTAATTGTTACTATCTCAAAAACACACGCGAGTGAAATACCAACATTGCCTCGCGGGACGGCTTGTATATATATATATATATATATATATATATATATATATATATATATATATATATATATATATATATATATATATATATATCATATCGTATCACGACCGCACGGGCTCCCAATATCAACAAGTATGAAAATGATGAACATACCTCGTATGCCCAACTCAAACTGCACCTGTTACACTTTCTTGTTTACCTTCCCTTTTTATCCTTCAGCTTTACATCTCAATTATATAGGTAATATTCTTACCTTACCCAATATACATCCTTCGTGCCCTTGCTTACCTTTGCCTTTGATTCATTCAACTGTCAGTTCACAATCTTATGATTTCGAACTTATCATCAAGAGATACATTTAATCAATTCCTCTACTTGTACTTACACTGACTTACCTCTATGTCAACCGATCCATTATCATATATATATATATATATATATATTCTGATAACGTAGCCTCAATGAAGTGACTTACCTCTGTGACTTCCCATACCATCACTCACTTTCTCCCGTCGATACTATGCTTCTGCAGAGATCAAAGGTTAGTATAAGGAATCTCATTTCCTATGACTTGGCTTTATCGTACGATCTTAGATGTGAAAGAAGAGTAACCACCCTAGATGTCCTGTAGCCTCCTGTTTATAAATGTGGCGCACTTCACACCATAAACGGACTCTGCGGACACGACTTCGAGACAACCCCTAGGACGAACCGCTCTGATACAAATTTGTCACACCCCAACTTGATAGGGCATGATGGGCACCCGACCCTTACTTAGGGCCGATCAAACCCGCTGATTCTCGTGATACTCGTAGTATTACTGGACTCTTAAATCATGAAATGAATGCATAATAGAAGCTTTTCAAAGAACAACATGCTTTTCGTCTTTCTCAAATCAAGTAAAATCCGTAATCATATGAAATACGTAACATAATGCATAATGATACATCGGCTTACGGAAGCCACTTACAAGACGACAAGCTATATACGTGACTCTCTCTTATGCAAAGTCTCTAACATAAACCAAGATACCATAACATAGATACTCGACTCGGCGGCCTCCGGAAGGAAATGGAGCTCGCCAATCCGAATCTCCGTAACATCTTCTACTCATCCGTATACACACACGTGGCATGAAACGCAGCGCCGAAGAAAGGGGGTCGGTACGGAATATGTGCGAGCGAGGTAAAGAATGAAATAAGTAAACGGATCATGCGAAATAAGGAGTATAGAAAATCATAAGGCTTGCCTCTGAAACCTAAATAAATAATCATCATGTGCATATGCATGTATAACGTGTCCCGGCCCTCTAGTGAGGGACTCGGTAAATAAAATCATCATATACATGTACATATAACGTGCCCCGGCCCTCTAGTGAGGGACGCGGTGAATGAAGTCATCATATCCCATCCTGGCCGCCTCCCCCATATCATCATTTCATCATATACATATACATATACATATACATATACATATAACGTGCCCCGGCCCTCTAGTGAGGGACGCGGTAAATAATGCAGTGGAGTTGCACGAATATGTGCCACGGCCCGGACACGCATGAAAAAATGTAACAACAGCTCGCACGAGCAGAGTATTGAGAAACCATATGCATAAAAAAATCAAATTTTAAGACTCAATAGATAGGTAGACAAATAACGCTCGAGTATCGAACGATAGTCATGTTAAATCCGTTCTAAATACCATTAGGATCGCATTAAAGAGAAATTTGAGGGATCGTAGACATGTATCAAACCAATCCGAGCCCGCCTATGAAAGTTACGGACATTATTCGCATTAGGACCCTCGACGAACGTATCGAAGCGATCCGAGCCCGTCTATGAAAGTTACAGACTTTATTCGACATAGAATCCTTTAGGAACAAAAACTCTTTATGCAACATTTACTATCCAATCATACAAAAGACACAAGGACCATAGCTTGACTATATTAGGATTGCTAACATCAAGAAGTGAACAAGAATCGTAGACATGCTCGGATCGTAAGAATAGAGTTACCCCAAGGCTCGTATCATATCATATCTTACTTACCTCTAAGACATGCCAAAAGAAGAAAAGGGTAAGCTTTACATACCCGTTCCACCTCTTATTAACTACGCTTATTCATCCAAGCTCAGAAGCCTACACTTAAAAGGATTCACACTAACTTTAGACTCTTTATTGCACACTTGTTCCAAATTTCAAATCAAACTACTCTATATTCCGCCGAAAATCGAGGCAAGATCTCCCCCGTTTATATGCCTAGCCCAAAATTACAATTCAAAGAACCAATCAACAACAACAATAATACCAACATCAACAACACTATTATTCATACCAACATATTCCATAAACATCCCACACGACGTTTTTCAACATACAACAACAACATGCACTTTCTTCCATCCCAATCAAGGAGTATAATCTCATCAACACGCCAACAATGTTAGATACCAATTTTTTATGCATAAATCAGTCCATCCACACGGCCACAACACGTTCAAAACAGCCCATAAACACAACACCTACAATACAACACTTTACACCTTTCTCCATAACTAGTTTCATTTTTTAAGGCTTACTAGACCTTCAAATAAACTCAACATAAAAGATGGGATAAATAAAATACCTTATACTTGAAAAAAACTCAGCCACATCAACCTTTTCCAACACCAAGCTTAAGTAGAAGCAAGAACAATCACCTTTCACGGACTAGTTTGGCGTAATCTTGTCAAATTCTTGATTTATCGTACTATAATATTTGGGAGATGTTTTGAGAGGCTTCCAGGACTCTTTGGAATGTTAATATGCTAAAAAAAAATGGGATGATGGGGTATTTATAGCCCCCCTAGGTCGGTTCCACCGACTTATTCATGTGGGTCCCGCGGAACCATTTGGCAGCTTGGGGTCTTGCTCTTAAAATAGCCATAACTCTTGATTCCGACATCGTGTGAGGGCTCACGACCTATGGTTGAAAATCTCTTTCAATTATATACAAATTTTATTCTTGGTGTTTTTCCAAATTCCAAACTTATAATGTCGTTTTTGCCCCTCCAAGTCAGATCACCCGAAAAGGTTTCCTTAAATCGTCCTTTTGGAGGGCTTATGTCCATATTTGGCTTATGGGTCCTTCTTAGGACTTGCTCAACTTTCCATGTACTACTTGTAGAACTTTTAATATATCCTTTACAAAATCCTGACATGTGGGCCCCACCTTAACTCATGGTTTCGAGGGCTATCATCGAGTGATCATGTTAACCGATTTACTCCATACACTCTCCAAATGTCATATATATGTTCTTATGCTCAGATAACATAATCTTCATCCAAATCCTTGTGTAACTCTGCTCTCCCCTGAGCTCATACTAAGCCGTCCACAGTCTTGATAACGCGAAATTTTCCAAGGTGTAACATCTACATCTCGGGAGAAGATCAGTAATATACCTGTAATCACATTTGGTGACGCCTCCTGATCCTGTCGGCTAGCCAAGGCATATATGCGGTTCGAGGGACCGCTAGAACCGGAAGCTCCGCCACGACCTCACCGCGGCCCGGCGGTGTCGACATACCCCGCCCCACAGGCGCATAGGCGTAAGAGGAAGATGAACCCCGCAACCGACCCGCAGGCCGAGCCGCACCACCAGACAAGCCGGCCAAACACGTACACTCTTCATAAGCGCCGGCCGACGGCCACGAAAAAAACAAGCACCCGTAGCACGACAACACCCCCCCCGACGGTGCCTCCCGCGTTGAGAACACCGAGGTAAGGGTGGCCTCGACTGACTGGAACCTCTCGTCCACCGCGAACCGAAGCCCGGAGCTCGACCAGCTCCTCGAACACCCCCGTACTATCCGGTCTCCCTACCCGTGAACCGTGGAGTGTGTACTCCGGCTGGCCGAGAAGGATATCTACCATACCCGCCGAGGCACGGCCGCCGGGACTCCCCGAGAACAACCACCGATTCAGCCCCTGGCCGGGGCTCTCGTCAGATCTCTCGTCGGCCGACGCCCTCTATGTCGATCCTCCATCCCCTGTACATACGCCTGCACCCGGGCAATATCCATACCGGACTGGGAAGCCATGATCATACAGCTGTCGACCAAATAACGATCTAGCCCCCTCACATAATAATGCACCCTATCGGCCATATCAGCTACAATAGTGGGAGCATATCTGGCCAATGAATCAAACTCGAGACTATAATCCCGAACACTCCTGCCACCCCCTCACCGTAGGAATCTATCAACTCCGGCTCGCCTCATCTCCGTGAGAGGTAGAAAGTGGCCAAGAAAGGCCTCGGTAAACTCATCCCACACCGTCGGGAGGAGCACCCTCGCCCCTAGACAACTCCCCAGACTCATACCACCAATGCCTACATCACGCAACCGATATGAAGCCGCCTCGACGACTCGGGGCCTCGTAAGCTTTAATTATCCCCGCCGTGCACCGCATCGTCGAATAAACTCCGGGGATCCTCCGCGGGCTTTGGACCCGTAGTACTGCCGGGGGATTACAAGTCAGGAAATCACGGGCCCTCAAACTATCATGTCTGTCTGCATAGTCGCCCCCTAATCCGTGCCTGCGAGCCTGCCCCGCCACTAATCTGGTTAGCAACTGGACTGTATCTCTCATAGCCCTATCCTCCGCCCCCGGCTGAGGAGCTGGAGGCTCGGCACCGGAACCCGGGAACGGGCGGAGCCGCCCTCGATCTGCGACCGCCGGCCGCCTATGCTCCTCTCGGTAGCGACGTGCAGCGCAGCTCGCCGACGGGGGCACAACCTCCGCATAAGTGCCGAGCACGGGCCCCAGTAACCCTCCGGCCCGGCTAGTCTCTCCCACCGACTTACCCTTTCCGGGGTGCCCGTCGCTTTCTTTGGAGGCATCGCTGTAAACATAACAATTCGTTAGGGAGGAATTATCCTGATAATACAGCTCTATCGCACGATCTAGAGCAAGAAGAAAAACATAACATCCTAAAAGTCCTGTAGCTTCCTGTTTATAGATGTGGTGCACAACACACCGATAAACAAGACTCTACTAGACACGGTTTGTAGACACTCCGAGGACGAACCGCTCTGATACCACTTTTGTCACGACCCAACCCCCTAGGTCGTGATTAGTGCCCGAGCTGGACACTCGTACACACCCATTAACCAGAATCAGCATACAAATAACTTATACATATACAGAGGTCAGACGTCGTCTCAAACTCGTCGCATATAAGCATATATACCGCACGAAGCCGCAAGCCGGCTATAAAACACAACATCCAAAAATATATATACATACGCAAGCCGATAAGGATGCCACGGCGAATGGGACCGCCCAAAACATAAATCACACGTACATAATCGAATAAAGAACTAGTCACAACCCACACATATCTCTACGGACTCCCAAGAGTAACAACGGTCTTATATGACGGGACAGGCCCCGCCGTACCCCCGAATCGACGTACATATACACAACGAAAGAGTCGTACCAAAAATATGGGCTCCGGAACAAGGGAGCTCCTCCAAGATAGAATGAATATCCTAAGTGGCGGATCACCAAATCGAGCGTCCGTACCGCGGCATGAAACGCACCCCGAAGAAAGGGGTCGGTTTGAATATGTACTGAGTATATAAAGCATGAGATACAGTAGACGGGGTATAACCAAAGTAAGAAGTACAGAAAATGCGTACAATATCTAGATTATCAAAATGCTTACCTTTGAAACACAAACATGCATACTAATATCACATATATACATACATATATATCCGGCCCATAATAGGACTCGGTGACCATGGTCGCCACCCCGTCTTTGGCGCCATAACACATCATACTCCAGAAAACACATCATACTCCAGAACACATCATACTCCAGAAAACACATCATACTCCAGAACACATCATAACTCCGTAACACATCATACTCCAGAACACATCATAACACCATATATAGATATACAGAACCCGGCCCTCTAGCGAGGGACTCGAAGAAAGATGCAAAACAGAATGCACACACAGAATGGTAAATAGTCATATGTATATAAATCATCCTTTGAGACTCAATAGATAAGTAAGTAATCAACGCTCGAGGGTTAAGACAATATTTATGTTAAGTTCTTTCAAAAAGTCGTTAGAACTATACAAAGGAAAGTCTCGGGGACCATGGACATGTATCAAACCAATCTGAGCCCGCCTATGAAAGTTACGGACATTATTCGCTTTAGGACCCTCTACGAACGCATCGAAGCGATCCGAGCCCGTCTATGAAAGTTACGGACATTATTCAACATAGAATCCTTTAGGAACAAGAACTCTTTATGCAACATTTACTATCCAATCATACAAAAGACACAAGGGCCATAGCTCGACTATATTAGGAATGCTAACATCAAGAAGTGAATAAGAATCGTAGACATGCTTGGATCTTATGAATAGAGTTACCTCAAGGCTCGTATCATATCTTACTTACATCTAAGACATGCCAAAAGAAAGAAAGGATAGGCTTTACATACTTCGTCCGCTTCCTAAGCTAATCCGAACTTAAGTCTCGGGCTTCCCAAGATCTACAACAACGTCATTAGATACTAAACATTAGTTATAGATACTTAGGAATTCAATCCCAAGCTAGCACTTTATTTATAGAAATTCGGGCAGCATTTCCTTTATAAATTCAACACACCCCGAGAATTCAACTCGGCCAAATCATCAACAACAATACCAACAACCATATTAACAACATCAACAATTAATTCAAAACGTATTCTAACGTTAGTAACTCTTTTCTACATAATTCGACGGCATTTCATTTACATTCAATTCAACCACATACAATCAAGCCAACATTAATGCTCACACGTTCAAGTACTAACCCGAGATCATTCAAACAAGACTCAAGAACACTTCAAACAATCCGCACAACATTCAAAACGGCCCAACTAATATGCAACACCACCTGAAACCTTCCAATTTCAATAGGAACAACAACAACACATTTCTTTCTTCTAAAGTCATGAACTACACCAACAATCCACACGTTAACAACATCATCCTCCTAAATACAAGAAACTATATTAAAATCACATTAGCTTCTAAAATAGCCCACAAATGATTACAACCTCAACTTGAACCATTAAACCTTCATTTTTATTATAGAATCCACAACAACAACAACCAAAAATACTAAGTAAAATTTGTTCATCACTCCTACACAACACAACACCTACACGGCTCAACACCAACACATATGGTTCCATAAATTTCATTCATTTCTACATACTACAACATGCACAAACCATCCATAACACATGTAAAAGAAGATAAAACCTTACCTTTTCCACTTAACTTCTCAACTTGGCTAGGGTTGTAAATTGCAAAAATGAATGCTTTGCTTGCTCCAACAACTACTTCACGTTATTAAGGACCTTTCAATTGGTTGAAATGCTAGAAGAAAATTATTTTTTTTGATCAATTTCAAGGGCATCAAATGCGGCTAGCCATAGCCGAATATGGTTCTCTCTTTTTCTCCAAGCTTCTCCAAGTTTCTAAGTTGAAAATGATGAATATGATGTCTTGCTTATCATCAATTGTCTACATATATAATTCATACAAGTGGACCATGCCCCACTCATGGCTTGGATCAATCAAATTTGGCCAAGCCATGGGTGGGAGCCCACTCACTCCACACGGCCACTTGTGGCTTGGTTCATGAAATAATTAACTTTCCTTAATTAACTTTTAACCCCTAATCTTCCTTAATATTCCATACCAATAAAATTATAAGCAACTTGTGCCTTAAAACAAAATCGGAGGTCAAAAGTCTCTACCTCGTATCCCGAAATAGTCTTGTCCTTAACTTATCGCGGTTAGCTCGGAATATCCCAATGTACAAAATACGGGATATAACACCGGGTATGGTATATATGTATATGACTTCATTCACTGAGTCCCATAATGGGCCGGGTTTGGTAAATGATATAGATATGCATGATTCTCATCCCATAAGGCACAGGTGCATTGGTATCTTCAATTATCATACTTGCCTTCTGTTATCTTTTATTCGGTCTTGATTTTCTTCATTGTATTTCATGCTTTATATACTCAGTACATTCCTCGTACTGACCCCGGGAGATTGATTTTTCTTTTATGATCGTAGGTACAAACACTCGGTTTGGCGATCCTCCTTATAGAATGGACTTCCTTTCACTGTTTGGAGAGCTCCATTGTTCCGAGCCTAGATTATTTTGGTACGCATCTTTTGATGTAGACTTATGCATATCCAGGGTACGGAGACCCCGTCCCGTCATATTTCACGTTTATACTCTTAGAGGTCCGTAGACATGTGTGGGTTATATATAGGTTTAAGTAAGGTATGTCGGTATGGTTCATTTTGGGTATTTTCGTATATAGTGGCAGCCTTGTCGGCTTGCATATTATGTTATGTGTTGGTTAGCCGTGACTCCTCAAGAGACAGGTTTATGAGGATATATGGCGTTATGAATCTTTAGTTGCCTTTACAAGTTTCCATACTGTCCTTAGTTTCAGTCTGACTATATCTAATAGGTTCGTATACGAGTGTCTAGCTCGGGCACTAGTCATGGCTCATGGGGTTGGGTCGTGACAATTTATGGATTTGATAAACAATGTGTTCAGGTCCTTCTTAGATTTATTTGTCATTGTGTTCATCGACTATATCCTGGTCTATTCTAGGTCCGAGGCAGAACATGCGGATCATTTGCGTACCGTTCTTGGAGTTCTCCAAACTCGAGAGTTATTTGCCAAATTTTCTAAGTGTGAGTTTTGGTTGAACTCAGTGACCTTTTTGGGGCATATTATTTCAGCTGATGGCATTCGGGTAGATACCCAAAAGATTGAAGTGGTGAAGACTTGGCCAAGGCCAACAACACCTACGGAGGTTCGTAGTTTTCTGGGCTTAGCAGGTTATTACAGAAGATTTGTAGAAGGCTTTCTTCCATTTCTGCACCACTCACGAAGTTGACCCAGAAGTCAGCTAAGTTCCAATGGACAGATGCTTGTGAACGTAGTTTCCAAGAGCTAAAGGATAGATTAACTTCTGCCCCAGTCCTGACACTTCCAGAGGGGTCGGAAGGTTATGTTGTCTATTGTGATGCTTCAGGCATTGGGTTAGGCTGCGTGTTGATGCAACATGGTAAGGTGATTGCATATGCTTCAAGACAGTTGCGGAAACATGAGAAAAATTATCCAACCTATGATCTTGAATTGGCTGCAGTAATTCATGCATTGAACATGTGGAGACATTATTTGTATGGCGTCCATGTTGATATTTATACAGATCATAAGAGCCTTCAGTATATCTTCAAGTAGAAAGAATTGAATTTACGGCAACGGCGGTGGTTGGAATTGTTGAAAGACTACAATACTCTTAGCCATAGATCTATGGGAAGTTTATGTGATGTTCAGCCAGAGAAAAGAGAGATAGCTCGTGAGCTCCAGCAGTTAGCTAGCCTAGGAATTCGAGTAGTGGACTCAGTTAGTATGGGAGCTATCATTCAAAATGCAACGGTCTCGTCACTAGTAGTGGAAATGAAAAAGTGCCAATACGAAGATCCCATGTTAATTCATTACAGAAATACACTCCCTCTTCTTAAGATAGAGTTCTCCGATGCCGAGGCAGGTTATGTGTTCCTGATGTTGCAGGATTACGCCACCAAATATTGAGAGAAGCCCATTGTTCCCGTTATTCCGTTCACCCAGGAGCAACGAAAATGTATCATGACCTTAAATCTATATATTGGTGGAATGGGATGAAGAAAGATATAGCGGAATTCGTAGCTCAATGTCCTAATCGTCGGTAAGTGAAAATTGAGCACCAAAAGCCGGCGGATTGTTGCAAGCTATAGAAATTTCAACTTGAAAATGGGAAGTAATTAACATGGACTTCATTACAGGCTTACCCCGTTCTCGACGTAAGTATGATTCTATATGGTGATTGTGGATAGACTCACGAAGTCAGCTCATTTCTTACCAGTCAGAACTACATATGTAGCAGAAGATTATGCAAAGCTTTATGTTAAAGAGATAGTGCGACTTCACGGTGTTCCAGTTTCTATTATCTCCGATAGAGGGACTCAATTTATAGCCAATTTTTGGAAAACTTTCCAAGAAGGTTTAGGGACTCAGGTGAGCGTTAGCACGGCATTTCACCCGCAGACGGATTGACAAGCTGAACGTACCATTCAGACTCTTGAGGATATGTTACGAGCATGTGTATTGGATTTTGGAGGTAGTTGGGATGATCACTTACCACTTATTGAATTTGCGTATAACAATAGTTATCATTCTAGCATCCAAATGGCCCCATATGAGGCTTTGTATGGGCGAAAGTGTAGATCTCCAATTGGGTGGTTCGAAGTAGGAGAGACCAAATTGATAGGACCAAACTTGGTCCAGCGAGCTATAGATAAAGTCAAGCTTATACAGGATCGATTATTAACAGCTCAGAGTCGACAGAAATCCTACACCGATAGTCTTCGAAGAGACTTAGAATTCCAGGTGAAAGATTGGGTATTCTTGACGGTGTCGCCAATGAAGTGCGTCATGAGATTTGGCAAAAAGGGCAAGCTTAGTCCCCGGTACATTGGACCATATAAGATTGTACGCAAGGTAGGCCAAGTGGCTTATGAATTAAACCTACCTGCGGATTTGGAGTCAGTCCATCCAGTTTTTCATGTATCGATGCTTCGTAAGTGTATTGGAGATCCTTCTAGAATTGTGCCAATAGATGATGTCAAAGTTACTAAATAATTGTCTTATGAAGAAGTCCCCATTGGCATTTTTTGATAGGCAAGTACGAAAGCTCAGAACCAAAGAGGTAGCTTCAGTTAAAGTTTTATGGAAGAATAATAATAAAGAGGAAATGACTTGGGAAGCCGAAGAGGACATGAAGTCCAGGTACCCGCATTTATTTTCACCCTCCGAGGAGACTCAGGCAGAGCCGCCATTATCCTGAGGTATGTAATGCTTTTCTTGATGTTTTCTTAGTCGTGTGTGGCCATTGTTATTGTCGTGTTGTTATAGCCCTGTGAGGCGATGTATTTTGGGTTATTATGCAGGATGATAGTGCCATATTATAGGGGAAACTCTGGCAAAATTTTTGTAGAATCCCCAAGAGTCTATCATTCGAGGACGAATGTTTCTAAGAGGGGGAGAATGTTACACCTCGTAGTTTCATCCGTTGAGATTCGTTAGGCGTTAGTTGTCCTAATCGCGGAAACGGGAGTTACCTTAGGATATATGAGATTACATGTTCCCATATTATGGTTATGGGGCTTTAAGCCCATGAAATGAGCTATGGAAGGATTTAAGAACAAACAAATAAAGGAATTGAGTTTGTGGGAACTTTGGTAAAACTTGGAAAATATTCGGAGAGAATTTTGGTCCAAATTGGTGGGGGAATATCTCCTAGAATATGAGGAGTTTTGGTGTGTTTATTTTCTCCAAATTTAAGTTCATCGAGTCTAGTTTCCAACGCAACAAACCGCTCATCAATGTGACGTCTGAGTAAAAAGTTATGGCTATTCTACGACAGACTGTCTGAGCAGAAAATTTTTGCGGACCATTTGACGGCCCGCAGGAATTTTGATGCCCCGCAGAAAATTCTACGGTCCGTCAAACTGCACTAGCCCAGCGTCAAATGCCCACAGTGAACCATATTTGATTGGGCAGTTCTACGGACCATTTTGAAGGTACGTAGGAATTTATACGGCCTGTCAAAATAGCCGCAAAATTTCCCAACGGGATTTTAAGTTCCACTTTATATATTTTACTCCACTTCATTGGGACATTTCATTTCACCAAATCAGATCCAAAGGCTCTCTAAAAACCCTCTCTTCCACTCCATAAACTAATCCAAGAGAGATTAAATATCAAGAAGCAAGAATCAAGATACCCATGTGCTAGAGGTCATGCTAGGGTAAATAAACTCCAAGAATTCTTTGGATATTGAAGCTAGGGTTTCCACATAAGTTGATAGCTTGCTCCAAAGCTCATTCTTATGAGATAAAAAGTTAATTTTCATACTTATTACATATTATCAAGAATGTTTATTTGTTGAATAACTTAGGTAGAAGGAAAAAGTGGAAGATGAGTTCTAAATCTAGTTTTTATGAGGTTTTTGAGTAGTAAGATAACTTGAGTTATGATTATTAATATAATATGGGTATAATATTGCTATGGAAAGTAATAATGGTGCTGAAGAATCATTATATGAAAATGTGCTATAATGGGTATGAAGTTGCTAGCATAAGTTGAACACAAGGATGAATTTTGAAGGCTAAATCGAATGTGAATACTTGATTATGATATTGTGGATATTATTGTGGTCGTTGGGAGTTGTTTTGTGATATAGTGGAAGTTGACGAAATAGGGGAAATGCTGCTCAATTTTCATTAGAACATGAATTATTCTAGTTTGAATTAAAGAGTGTCATTAAGGCTTAACCATTATATGAATCCTTCTAAATGTAGATTATTCAAGCTTCAACGGTGAGTGCAAAATAGTTAAGAAGTAGAAGAGGTATGTAAGGCTAACCCTTCTTTTATTACGGCATGGTCCCCTTGCTATTTTGTATCCTTTCATAAGTTCTATAATGTCTTCCAAATGACTCTATCTCTAAGGTTTCCAAAGCTTATGATTCTCGATACGTTCACGATTCTATTGCCTCTTTTATATGATAGTTGATCCTTTTGTTATACCCTGTATTTCGTACATTGGGGTAATCCGGTTTAACTATGATACGTTAGGGACAAAACCATTCCGGGATACAAAGTCGGGATTTTTGACCTTCGATTTTATTTTAGGACCTAAATTGCACATGAATTTGATGGCATGGAACAATTAGGAAAATTTGGGACCAAAAGTGGAAAATTGGAAAGTTGGAAATCATGCATTTTCTTGGCCTTGGCCGTGTGGCCTTGTAGATGGTCCCACACATGTTGTGGCCAATTTTAATTGGTCCAACCCATGTGTGGGCCATGGACACTTGGACAACATACATATAAGCACAAAAGATGATCAAGTAGTCATCTTTCTCCACATTACCATACTTAAAAAAAAAAGAGCAACAAGTTGAAGAACAACAAGGCTCTCGGCCAAGCCCTTAAAAATCCAAGTCCAAAACAAGCCATCCCAAAATTATTTCGTTGATGCAAATCCACTAATTTGAGGTCCCTAAGTAACGTGAAAGTGTTATTCGGGTCATCCAACCGTCCGTTTTCATCCTTGCAAACCCTAGCCTATTTGTGAAGTTGAAGAAGAAAGGTAAGAATTAATCATGTTTTATGTGTTATAAAGGTTGTATGCATGTTTTAGTATGCTAAAATGGATGAAATTCATGAAATATGGCATGTTGGAGTTGAGGTTGTGTGTGTAGTGCATGGCCGTGTAAGTGTGTGTGTGTTGTGTTGTGTTGGAGCAATGAATTAAAGTCTAGTTAGCATGTTGTGATCATTGTAGGGTGAAGAAATGAATGAAAATCATAAAGATGGCAAGTTGGGGTGGTGGCCGAATGTGGCCACACTTGTGTAAATGTGAATGAATTAATTCTATTTGGAATTTGATTGTTGTCGTTGTGAATTCTATGTTGACGATAAGAGTTTAATGACTCAAATTGATATTGTAAGTGTTGCGGGCTGATTTTGAGGTTATTGTGCATTTGATGTGAATTATATAATTATGAGAATGACATTGTTAGAGTGTGAATTGTTGGTGCAAATTATGATTCGGAAGTTGAGAATGTGTTATGGATGTTGTTCACGGGTTTGGGGCAATTTCGGGTGAATTGGAGTATTTATTGGATTGTTGGAAATATTGTGTGAATTGTTTATAATGTTCTTGAATATTGTTGATATGGGTTCGGGTTGGTATTTGAATGTATAAGCGTTGATGTTGGCTTGAAGGTAAGCGTTGAATTGAATATAATGAAGGTTGTTAAATGAGGTAAAAAGGGTTATTCATGTTATATTGCTTTTTGGGTTGATTATCGATGTTGCTAGTTTGGTTGTTGGTGTTGTGTTGTTGATTTGGCCGAGTTAATTCTCGGGGTGGCCTATTTACAGGGAAATGCTGCCCAAATTTCCATAGAATTATGTGTTAGTTTGGAAATGAACTCTTAAATACTTATAGTTGACATTGGCATTTATTGATGTTATGTAGACCTCGGGGAGTCCGAGACATAGGTTGGAGTTTGGATTAGCTTGGAGAGCAGACGAGGTATGTAAAGCTTGGCCCTTCCTTCTTTTGGCATGCCTTAGTCGTAAATAGGCTATGACACGAGCCTCGAGGAAATTCTACTCTCGCGATCCGACCATGTCTGTGATTCTTATTTGTTTCTTGGTCTTCGTATGCATGATATGATGAAATATTGGCCCTTATGTCTTTTGTATGAATAAGTTTCAAAAGTTGCATAAAAGTTTGTTTTGTTTAAAAGGGTTTTGTTCCTAAACGATTCCGAAAACTACGAACGTCCGTAACTTTCACAGACGGAACCGGATCGCTTCGATATGCTCAAAAATGATTCCATGAGGTATGATGACTATGTTTTCCATAGGCGGGCCCGGCTCGGGTCACCACCCGTTCGTGGGTCCCGCGACCCTTCTTTATGTACTTCTGACGACTTTTGAAAGGATATGATATGACTATTATCCCAATTTCAAGTACGATCAATTTACTTACCTTTTAAGTTTATGATAATGATCTTATGCACATGATTTTTGTACGTAACTAGGATTTCTGAAGTTCGGTTTGATATGTGTTCCGAGCGATATTCGGAAGAAAATCTGATTTGACTACTGTTTTGGCTTATAAATGACGGTTCGTTTTGATTAACCCATTAAGTCTTTGAACATGTTTTAAACTGTATTTGTTCATGCATTCTGTGGTTATATTTTTCGCCAAGTCCCGGGCCGGTTACATTATTGTGCGCACTATGCGGTATTCTGAAGTATGATGTGTCCGGTACGCCGGGCCCCTTTCGGCCGGGTACTGTGTATATATGCTACGTTAAATGTTATATGTATGGATTCTGGAATATGATCCTCGTTGGTATCGGTAGCGGGCAAACCCAATGGTGGGGCAAACCCAATGGTGGGGCAAACCCAATGATGAGGCAAAATTCCACATTGGTTTAGGCAAATCCCACATTGGTTTAGGCAAATCCCATATCGGTTAATGTCAGCTCACGTGATAAGTTGTGATGTTATGATGTGTTACGGTAAGTATTTTGGCATTCTGATTATTATATTTGTCCGTACCTCTCTGTTGCATGACTTCGGCGTCGATGTCGCATTTAGTATTCTCCAGTTAATATGCTCACTTTCGGTACTCCTTACTTCGGTTATGACTTTGATTTCTGTATTCCATGCTTTGCATACTCAGTACATATTCCGTACTGACCCCCTCTCTTCGGGGGCTGCGTTCATGCCCGCAGGTACAGACGCACAGTTCGGTGATCCACCCGTCTAGGACACCTATCCTACTGTTGGAGTGCTCCCTTTGTTTTGGAGCCAATATTTTGGGTATATACTCTTCCGATGTATATGTTTATGTTTATTCAGGGTACGGCGGGGCCCTGTCCCGTCATCTGACTCGTTTGTTCGTATTAGAGGTCCGTAGACATAGATGTGGGTTATGTACGCTTGTTCGGATGCGTTGAGTAAGTTGTGTTTGGGCGGCCCATCCGCCGTGGCGGCCTTGTCGTCGCGTGTATGTATGCTTTGATATGCTATGTATATCATGACGCCTGCCCCGCTTCCGTGCGGTATATATGTTTGTATGCGTCGGTTTGGAGCCACGTTTGATATTTATAAATGTATGAGTCGTTTCTATGCCGAATCTGGGTAACGAGCGTGTATGGGTGCCCAGCTCGGGCACTAGTCACGGCCTACGGGGCTGGGTCGTGACACCTCTAAGGATAAATATAACGAAAATGATGATGTCAATGATGACGATGATACTCATGAACTCCTATGTATCAGATTTAAGTATGTATGACTATTATGTAACACCGAACTTATATGACCGGGTATGATACCTATCGCGCGCACACCACCTAGCTTGGGTACGATAACACTGAGCCTTGGTAGGCTGTATGTATGACACCGAGCCTTGTCATGGCCGAGTATGTGAAACCACCGAACCTTCATGGTTGGGTATGCTATGGATACAAATATGTATATGAATATGGATACGGATATGGGTATATGTATATGTATATATGTATGTACGTGAGCACGCATTAGAAATGGAAGGTCCCTATGAAAGTCAAGTAAGTAATTACGATGATGGCTACTATCCCCTGAATCTCCCATCTTATGTTATTTCTTATGCTCCTATTATGATATCGATTATGCTTTACATACTCAGTACATTATTCGTATGCGACGTCCTTTTATTTGTGGACGCTGCGTCATGCCCGCAGGTGGACAGGGAGACAGGCTTGATCTGTAGATTCTTATTCAAGGACTACATAGAGGAGCTCCATTTCTTCCGGAGCTATAGCTTTTGGTATTTACTCTTTTGTGTACATACCTATGGGCATGGCGGGGTCCTGTCTCGTCTATATGATGTGACATACTCTTCTTAGAGGCTCGTAGATAATTGTGTATGGTTAGATGTCTTGTAGCCTTGTCGGATTGTATTTTGTGTATCATTTTGATAGCCTCGTCGGCTTGTATATATGGATATGGGCATTGTTATTGTCACGACCCAACCCGTAGGCCGTGACTAGTGCCCGAGTTGGGCACCCGTACACACCCATTAATCGAAGTAGCATGCGAATAGCTTACACGCATATACAAATAACATATATGTACGAGTAAAGGTGGAACGTCACCCCGAAGTTGTCACAAATGTACAAATATACATATCGCTATGGCAATCCGAGATAATATCACATATAAGCCGATAAGGCTATCATAGTATAGGGGGACGTCCAAATCACAAATCACACGGACACGGACCGAACGGTGAATACCCATAACCCACACGTATATGTCTACGGACCTCTAAGAGTCATAACAAAATCATATTACGGGACGGGGCCCCGTGCACCCGTGAATAAACATATATACAAATATGCAATAACCGAATCTGAATCAAGTATAGGCTCCAGAACAAGGGAGCGCTCCAAGTCAGCTGAACAGGAATCCTAAGTTGGTAGATCATCCAAATAAGTATCCGTACCGCGCGGCATGAAACGCACCCGAAGAAAGGGGGTCAGTACGGAATATGTACTGAGTATGCAAAGCATGAAATATAGTGAACAAGATCGCAGTCAAAACCAGAAGTACGGAAAGTAAATGCAATATTCAAAATATCAAAATGCTTACTCATAAAATTACAAATCATGCATAGGGCTCTTAGAACGGTGGTCGCCCGCCCGTCGTTGGCGCCACACATCATACTCCCGTAAGATTTCATATCTCCGACACCCGACATATCATATCACATCATAACGTCGTAACACCCCATAATGCCAAATATACACGGTACCCGGCCAAAGGGGACTCGGCGTACCGGACACATCATACTCCTGAATATATCAAAGTGCACACGAAACATAACCGGCCCGGGACTCGGTGAAGGATATAGCAACCATATGCACGAGCGAGTCGTGGGAGACTATATGCGCTTTTTAAAACATTTTTCAAAAACTCATAAAATAATCAAAATGAATTATCATTTAAAACCAAGGCGATAGTCAAATCAAGTTTCTTCCGAATGTCGTTCGGGAACATATCAAATAGAACTTTAGGACTCGTAGATACGTATTAAACCATGTGAGATAACTTATGGAAATTAGGGGCATAATCGTCATTATAAACTCGTTAGAGAAATAAGTAATCGCCGTTCGAGGGTTAAGGCGATCGTTACACTAAATCCTTTCAAAAGTCATTAGTACCACACAAAGGAGAGTCTCGGGGCCCACGGACGTGTATCGAACCAATCCGGGTCCATTTATGAAGGTTGGAGACCTTATCCATTATAGAATCTTCCGCGAACATTTCGAAGCGATCCGATCTCGTCTGTGAAAGTTACGATTGTTCGTAGTTACGAATCCTTTTTGGAATAAAAATCTTTATAAAATCTTTGAAACCAAATCATGTGGAAACATAAGGATCATGGTTCGACTGCATTAAGAGAGCCAACATTAAGAAATGAATAAAAGTCGCACACAAGCTCGGACCTTAAGAATGGAGTTACCCCGAGACTCGTATCACAATCTACTTACGACTAAGACATGCCACAAGAAAGAAAGGGTAAGCTTCACATACCTCATCCGCTTCCTAAATTAATCCAAACTTACGTCTTGGCTTCTCCAAAATCTACAATAACATCATTAGACGTCAAACATTAGTCATAAACGCCTAGGAATCCAATTCCACGTTAGCATTTCATTTACAGAAATTTGGGCAGCATTTCCCCTGTAAATTCAACATCCCCGAGATTTCAACTCGGCTAAATCTTCAACAACAATACCAACAACCATTCTAACAACATCAACAATTAATTCAAAAGGCATTCTACCACCGATAACTCTTTTCTACATATTTCGACGACATTCCATTTTCATTCAAATTAACTACATACTATCAAGCCAACACTAATACACACACACCCAAGTGCTGATTCAAAATTACTTAAAACAAGATTCAAGAACACGTCAAACCATCTACACAATGTCCAAACGGCCCAACCAAGGGGCAATGCCACCCGAAACCTTCCACTTCCCATAGGGACAACAACAATACACTTCCTTCCTCCAAATTCATAAACTACACCAACATTCCACACATTCACAACATTAACCACAATAATACAAAAACTATTTTAAAATTCCATTACCTTCTCCAACAACCTACAAACAATTCCAACTTCCATTTGAATCATTTAACCATCATTTTCATCATAGAATGCATGCAACAACAACAAAAAAATACTAAATAAAATTTGTTCATCATGTTCCACAAAACAGCCACCATTCGGCCACAACCTCAATATGCACGGTTCAACATCAACATCTACATTTTCATGAATTTCATTCATTTCTACACTCCACAACATGCACAAACACCTATAAAACATGTAAGGAAGATTAAACCCCACCTTTTTCCACTTTGTTCTTCACTTAGCTTGGGTTGAGAGTTTGCCTGAACCAAGGATTTTCTTGTTCTAACAATTATTCCATGTTGTTTAGCACCTCCCAATTAGTTGAAAACCTAGGAGAAAATATTTTTTTCCATCAACTTCTCATGGCCAAATTCAGCCATGCTTGGCCGAACCTCCCCCTTTTTTTCTCCTTCTCTATGTTTCTTGAAATTTCCTAAGTAGAAAATGATGAAGATGACTTATTAGTCATCTTTATAACTTGTATTATATATCCATGTGGCCCATGGCCCACAAGTCATGTGCATGGCCATATGGATTTTAATTTCATGAACATTAAATTTGTCCATATTGCACTTTTAGCCCCAAATTTCCTTAATATTTCATGACAATAAAATCACAAGCAACTTATGCCTTAAAATAAAGTCGGAGGTCAAAAATCTCGACCTCGCATCCTGGAGTAGTCTTGTCCTTAACTTTCCGCCAATAGCTCGGAATGTCCCGACGTACAAAATACGGGATATAACATCCTCCCCCCCTTTAGAACATTCGTCCTCGAATGTTAAACTAATCTTATAGGGTCTTATAAGTACTTCGGGGGGAGGTTCCTCTTTTTATCACTGTCACACATAGCTCCTTTAACAATCAACGTAACCAATTAGGGAATTAGATCGCTTGTAGGCACAGGAGACAGGTAGGGATACGCGTTCTGCATCTCTTCTCTGCCATTGCTCTGCCACAATACCTTAACGAAAGTTACGCCCGTAGTACGTAATCTTCTCACCTGACGACTCAGTATAGCACATTTATCAGCTATAGGCTGTTCCTCGTAGGCTAATTCCTCTGTCGCCTGGATATCATCTATAGGACGTACTTTGGAAGAATCACCAATGCATTCGTGAAGCATTAACACGTGGTAGACCGGATTCACTGTTCCCAAACCAGACGGTATGTCTAATTCATAGGTAATCTTTCCTACTTTACGGACGATCTGATAAGATTCCATATGCCTCGGACTGAACTCCCCCTGTTATCGAATCTCATAACACCTTCAAGGGTAACACTTCCAAAGATACCCAATCGTCGACCTGGAACTCTAGGTGTCGACGTCGAGTTAGATGCATATGACTTCTGTTGCCTCCGAGCTGCTAATAACCGCTCCCGAATGAGTTTCACTTTGTCGACTACTTACCGGATCGTATCTGGCCCAATTAACTTAGTTTCGCCCACATCGAATCAGCTAATCGGTGACCTGCGCTACCTGCCACACGAAACCTTATACGGCCATCTGGATGTTAGAATGGCAGTTATCGTTACATTCAAACTCACAAGTGGCTAATGATTATATTGGCTGCCTCTAAAATCAATAACGCAGGCCGCAGCATGCTCCTTAGCGTCTGAATAGTACGCTTGGTCTGTCCGTCAGTCTGAGAGTGGCATACTGTATCGAGATTCACCTGTGACCTCATCCTTTCTGGAGTGGCCTCCAGAAGTTAGCTGTAAATTGAGCTCTTCTGCCTGAGATCATATATGTGAGGGCTTGGTGAAGTCTTCCTATATAATTTTTGCGTAACCCTTAACTGGATAATGATCTTGAATATGCTCTTGTACTGACTCCTTGCGGTCCAATGGCCAGCGTCATTCGTTCTTAAATTCTTGTCACCACTTACTTTTACATTCCGAGTGCTTATCCAATATAATTTTATCGCTAGTAAGTATAATGGTTAGGTATACCCGAAATGGTCCTGCACCCTTCGCTACCCTTCGCAGTACTGCTATACTTATGGCAACTCGTAATTCGAGTTTAATTGAATCTTCGGACTCTTGCCACAATTTTTCTTTAACCTTCTACCCCTCTAATTTTGCAATACAACCCAAAAGCATAGGGCTACGGAAATTCTTACTCCTTTACGATTCTCTCATAACACGGGTTCACGTGTCTTCGATTTCCTTGTGTTGGCGATCATTTCGAATTCTAGCTCCAAGCTAATAAATTCCCCTTCAAGTCCAATATGTTCTCCCCCCCCCCCCTTTATTAAGGGGGTTCTAATGCACCAATAGTTTTTTTTTTTGATATCTGTCGCCTTTGGCACTTATTCTTCGAGGGTTAGGAATTTCTTAGCACCGCTGCACGACCTAATCTTCTTTCCTTTACTTCTCATTTTTCGTTATGGTCATTGTTCTTTCGTTCCACTTGTTGAAGTCCGTTCGCTAACCTCATACCTTCCTCTTCTTATCCCATACTACCACACTCTATCCCTCTCACACGCCTAACCTCGAATTTTTATCCAATTAGTGCCGTGCTTTGCCCGTCGTCTCTCTTGGAGGCTTCACTCTTTCCTGTTCCTTACCTTTTCACTTTTTCCGACATTAAGGTCACCTTGCCTTCTGTTTACTCGCTTTCTTCCTTTCCTAAAATATCATTGTGTTAGAACTTTCCAAGCTTAACTTGCAGTGAAAACGACATCAACTTGCCTTATAACATTTGTGCCATTTTATTTTCTTTCACTTGAACTTCATTACCCTGTCCGATTCATGCCTTCCAATATGTTACAACGTCGATTGCTGGGATTCGATATAGCCAGGTATGGGATACCATATACATACGCACATAATCGCTACCATTTTATTCACAAAATATTTCCAACCCTATTCGACTTACCCTGTTTCTAAAATTGTGATGCACCTTCTTTCTTTTTCACTTCTGCAGACTCTAATTTTCCTTAGATTAACCTAGCTTCTCATTTTCTCCTTACGTCTAAATTCGCAAGACTTCCAGAAAAACTTCCCAGGGGGTCACCGATCCTAAAATTGCTCCCACTTCAGCACGCTTAACTTTGGAACTCTGACGAAATTCGATGCTCTAACGCCAATATGACCGCGTCGACCTTGCCACATGACCTTCAGCACATAATCTGGAGTAAGCTGAAGTCTTAACAGATTCCAAAACGCCCTCGTAACACATCTCCCGCCGAATTAAAAAGGGTCTCTTACTTCGACCCAATAATTATTTAATACTCGTAGTTATTCCAAATTCTCCGTTAGGTGGCACTCATATTCCAACGACGAGTGTCCCAAGTTCCCTTGAAGTAGTATTTTTTTTTCTCAACCTACGTCACCTGTTTCTTTTTGGTGAAATTATATTGCACCTGCTTGGTTCCTTAAGCCTACCGTCTTTGTCGCTTAGGGGTTCCATTATTTTTGAGGTGAAGTCTTGTGCACGTAGTACCCTTTTGTCCTCTATGCCTTTTACACTTACTGTATGCCCAACATAGGCTTCTAGCCCACTCACAACCACTCCAAGTTCGTCTTACTAATAGCCTTATCTTATCACCGTGTCGTCGCACTACACCTTTACATTCATAACTATGTATTCCCTTTTCGTTCCATATTCACACTATTTAATTATGCCTATCACAGGTGCCTCCTTCGGTATCCCTTTATCACATTTCTCCCGATGTGCCTATCCTTCTTTTACGTAATGCGAGGAAGTTCGTACTACCACTACATTTTCGAGAGAAAATATTACTCCTACATAATCCCTTTCTTACTTTCAAGTCATATTCCGTTCACCCCTACTTTCCTTTACGTTCTTACTATGCCAGTCATTTCCTATCACTCCCTCTACTTCGTTGTTCGTCTCTCTATAATCTGGTCTTTCACGGTTCCGTCGCTGATAACACTCATATTCACGACTACACATGTCATCACCTATTACTGCGCTGTTATCTTACTCGCGTTTCCTATTTATCTCTTTCTCTCCAATTAATCTCTTTTTTTTATCACTAGCTCACCCTCATACTTTAATTGCATGGATCACGTCATATCCTTTGGTTGCTTCCTCGCTAGGCTTTTCTCGTTTTCATAACATTCCTTATTATATTCACATAATATTCATTCGTAACCAACCTTATAGCGTCACTTCTTAACTTTTGCCCCTTCCGGTCAATCTTATCTTTAATATCCCAAATTTGTCTTGTCAAACACATTTATATACGTACTATTCTCTCAGCGTACTCTTGCCTTAATCATGCTATTATTTATAAACTCGTCATAATTTATCCATACTTATCAATTCAGTTGGTACCTTAATATAACACTCTATCAAGATTTGCCAACCTCTTCTAATTCATCTTGTAAGGTCACAAGCCCCTTCCAAATTCCTTTTACCATGTCGGTATCGACCTCCTAATTACCGTTACCATCAATTCAGTAGTTAACTTATTTTTCAAGGTTAGCCATACTTGCAACTTAATCAAATTCTATCTTTACTAATAACACGACCTTTCAAGGCATATTATAACCCATACCTCATTCTTGTTTTATTTCCTGAAAAAATTTCGGCAGAGTTTCCCCTATATTTCTTACTATCTCAAAACCTGTACACAGGAAATACCAACAATGCCTCACAGGGCCAACACGTATATATATTACACCCCCAAGTTTCGGTACATTGAGATTTATTAGGAGTTAGCTATTTAACTACAGACACCTGAGTTATTGTCGAGAAGATGCAAGATCACAGGTGCTCGTTTTACGATTATAAGAGTGTAACAATAATAGTATACATATGATATTTGGAGACCATATGGTGTAAAATAGTTCGTCTGTCACTTGCCGAAAAGCTCTCGTTGCTGTAAGCCAAATGGGGCCCACACGCTGGAGTTTCATGAACGACATATGAATAGACATATAGGTAGTATATGAAAATTTGAGCAAGTCTTAAGAAGGACCCTTAAGCCAAATATGGGCATAGGCCCTCCAAAAGGACGATTTAAGGAAACGTTTTCGGATGATCTGACTTGGAGGGGCCAAAACGACATTTTAAGTTTGGAATCTGGAAAAACAGCAAGAATGAAAGTTGTAGATAATTGAAAGAGCTTTCCAACCATAGGTCATGGGCCCTCACACGATATCTTAATCAAGAGTTATGACCTTTTTACTGAGCGAACGCGCAGTCAGAAAAATCGGACACAACGCGAACGCCTTCCAAAGGAGGCGCGATCGCGCTGAAGGTTTTTTATGTCGGTCCAGGCAGAACCTGGACCGTTCTATAAAAGGGGGAGGACCCCTATTTTTCAACCAAAGACCCCCAAAAACATCCCAAATTCTCTGGAAAATTCCCCAACCTTCCCACACCCACTTTTAACCCAAACCAGGTATAATTTCCAAATTCCGGTCCGGATAGCGTATAGTTATTGTTACAGAATCATATAGCGGTGTGTTGTGGCCTAAACTTAGGGTGGAAAGGTGAAGATACAACAATATTAATTGGAGAAAGGTATGGATTTATCCCTATTTATGTTGATATTAGCTTATTTACAACGGTAGGACGATTAAATGGTTGTATAGTGAGCTGATTAGTTATGGAAGTTGGGAAACAGCGTGTGGGCTGTTTTATGCAATACTTTGATATGGGAAATGATATTATTGTTGTTGGTATTGTTGTTGTTGTTGTTGGTTGATGAACTAAAATTCGGGCTAGGCACGTAAACGGGAGATGGCTCGATTTTTCGATAGAATATAAAATAGTTTAAATTGGAACTTGAGATAAGTATGTGATAAGGAGACTAACGTTAGTGTGAATCCTCTCGAATGTAGATTTACGAGCTCGGGCGGATAGACGTAGCCAATAGGAGGTCGAGCAGGTATGTTAAGGCTCGTCCCTTTCTTTCAAAGGCATGATTCCTAGATCATGATTTCATAAATGCTTCCATAACTTCGTTGTTTTCAAAAGTTAGAAGTCTATAGTTTCAAGGCATGATTTCTTTTCCCGATGACCCATAAATGCTTTCCAAAATGTCTGTATCTTTCCAAAATGGAGGTTTATGACTCCGTAAGCTTTCATGACAACAACAATGGATATGTTTTACAATGACAACGATGATGTCAAAAATGAGGATATTTTCCTACGATGAATATGATGATGATGATTCCATGATTAAAGGTTCCAAGTCTATGATTTCAATGACGATATGAGAATGTTGAGCTATTTCTTGATTTCTCAATTTTATTCATGAATGATGACTACTTTTAAAAGATTCCAAAGTATATGAATTGATGCCTTATGATCTATTTTATGTTTCCTCGTGAAGTTATTCTTCATTGACGTCTCGCCTTATAATTGTTCCTTCAAGGTGAGACAAAGCGACCATGATTATTCCATAATACAATCGGAGGCTACCGACCTTACGTCACTCCGATAGATACATGACTTTCTTTGGGCTCTCATGCATGCTACTTATATGATATATGAATATGATATATGTATATGTATATGTATATGTATATGAATATGGGAAAAATATGTTATATATGTAACCACACGATATAGTATAATATATATGTATATACGCGGGATATGTGGTTATGGATCGGGCTGCGCGTTCCGCGGCAATATATTATATGGATCGGGCTGCACCTCATTATATATATATATATATATATATATATATATATATATATGGATCGCGGCACGTTCCGCGACGCTAAGCATGCATGGATTACGCCTAAAGGCACTCGGATGTACGGCTACTCTTTTATTACATATATATGGATGTTCTATATTATATGGATGTACGTTAAAAATATAATATATATATATATATATGGAAAGACAAGACACTAAACGGTGTTCCGCCAAAAGGGCATTCATATGTACAGGTTACTCTTTATCTTATGAAATGCCCTATGTTTTCATCTTGTTACTATTCATGCTTTGCATCCTTCTATATGTTGTTACTCATGCCCTACATACTCGGAGACGTTGCTCGTACCGCGTCCCTTTGTGGCCGCGTTCATGCCGCGCGGCACACCCGGTGAGTTGAAGATATTAGCGAGAAGATGTTCCGGCGGATTGGCGAGCTCCATTTTCTCGGAGTCTTTCGCCGAGTCGGAAGCATTATGATATGGTTTCATGTTCCATGTTAGAGATTTTGCGGACGAGTATCGTGTATGTAGTATGTCGGTTGTAAGCGGCTCCATAAGCCGATGTATTGTGATGCATTAGTCTACGGGTCTTATACGATCCCAGGTCTTACTTGATTTGAAAGGGATGAAAAGCGGGTTGTTTCTGAAAAGCTTTCCTTATGTACTCATGTTATCCTACGAGGGCCCAATATGATTATGCGTGCCACGAGAGTCAGAGGGTTCGCTCGGCCCTAGGTAAGGGTCGGATGCCCATCACGCCCTAACGAAAATTAGGGTGTGACAAATTGGTATCGAAGCGGGATTCGTCCTAGGGGTTGTACGCAAAGTCGTGTCGGTAGAGTCCTGTTTATGGTGTGAAGCCGGCCGCATTTATAAACGGAGGCTACGGGGCATCTAGGATGGTTACTCTTCATTCAGCGTCTTAGATCGTGCCATAGAGCCAAGTCGTAGGAAATGGGATTTTTGATACTAACCCTTGATTATGGCGGTAAGAACGACATCGAACAAAGGAGGCGACCGACGATATCGGAAGTTACAAGCACGCAGTAAGTAAAGGTATGAAGATATATGTCGGGTAAGATATTGAAGTATGATGTAAATACAAGCTGAAAGATTGAAAAGGAAAGTAAGCAAGAAAGTGTAACACGTACAGTCATGTTGAGCATATGAGGTAAATCCATTATTTTCAGACTTTTATGAATATTGATAGCCCGTGCGTTATGATGCGATACGATATGATATGATGTGTACATATGATGATATTTTTGTGAGGCCTTATTGGTATTTTACGCGTGCGGTGTTTTGGGATGGTAAGAAATACGGAGGAGCTACGAAAATTTTTCTAGAAATAATACGATAATAAGATGTAAGTTTGAATATGCTTTGAGAAAGTCGTGTAAATAGTAACAATGAGATTTAACTAAGTTGTGAGCATGAGATCGCCTTCGGGAAAATAAGTTGACCGTAGAATTGGTGAGAATAGTAAGTGAGGGTCGAGGAAGATATGGTAATAAGGAATATGGAACGGATTGTTGATATTAAGAGATGACTTGCGATACCAAGAGACGGTTTAGAAAGGATTTGGTAGGTCCGGAGAGGGATATTTATTAAGGCACCGACTAAGTCGATAAGTAGAAGGAGAATATGACGAAATTATAGTTATGGGAAGTAATGATACGATTAGGACCAGGGTGTGAAGGAAAAGAATTGTGAAGGATGGGAACGTATTGATAAGATAGCTGCCGAGTTGTGTTGTGAGGACGTTTCGGAAAATGTTAAGGTCCCGACTTGCCCTAGATTGTGTGATAAAGGTCATGCGGTGAGGTGGACGCGACCGTACCAACATTAACGCACCGATTTTATCAAAGCTTCAAGGTTAAGCGTCTTTGGAGTGAGAGAAATTTTAGGATGGGTGACCCCCCCGGGAAGTATTTTGAAAATTTTACAGAATTCAGATATAAGAAGTAAAGAAGGAGCTAGAGTAGCCTAAAGGAAATTGGAGTGTGCGGAGTGGCCATAAACCTTAGTAGGACGCGTAGGACAGGGAAGATCGGGTCGGTGAAGAGAAGGAGTTAACGGAAAGAGTTTACGTAATCTGGTCATGGAAGGATTTAGAAGACTGTACTAAGGGATCGATGAGTGAACTCCGTATGTGATGGCTATAAAAAGGGGAGATTCTTCGAGGTGCTTAGGAGACCCCGTACGACTAGTTGAACATTTGAGGACGAATGTTCCTAAGGGGGGAGAAATTATTATGTCACGACCCAACTCCGTAGGCCGTGACTGGTACCCGAGCTGGGCACCCAGACGTACCTATCAACCAAATTCAACCTACAAACAGATTATACGTATACAGAGTCTAACATTAGACTATAAGGGACATAATCAGATCTTATACTTACAAATAGTGACACGTCGCCCCGTAACTGTCACAGACACATATACATACATACATACATTCCGCGGTCACAATATCCAGCGGAGAATATCATACGTGAGCCAGTAGAGCCAACATCATATGTATGCATAGTAGCTCGTGTCACACAGACAGCAAGGAAACAAAGAACACTACCCATAACCCACACGTACATGTCTACGACCTCAAGAGTCCAACAGACATAGACGGGACAGGCCC
>NW_026713162.1:0-79587 GCF_029784015.1 Lycium ferocissimum
AAATGAATATTTATTTTTTGGTTGAAATTACGAAATAAGGATTTTTATGTATGTGATTTTGATATGTGACTATTTTTAAGTTCGGTTTGATATGTTCTGAGTGATGTTGAAGAAAATACGATTTATTTCTTTGTTTTGGTTTATAAATAATAGTTCACTTTGGTTATTGCAGTGAGTTTGTAATAAATTTGTATGCATATGGCTGCTACGATTCGCGTGCATTACATTTTGTTACATCCTTCGCGGATCCGGGCAGTTGTTATCGTACGCACGATTTGAAGTATGATGTGATTAAGTATGATGTGATTTCGAAGTATGATGTGATATTCTGGCTGGATTCTTGGCCGCGGTATGCCGGTATGTGATATTACCCATTTGGATTCTTGGCCGCGGTATGCCGGTATGTGATGTGATATGATATATGATGTGTGACGGAGATACGGAGATATGAAACTTCCGAAGTATGATGTGTTGTGGCGTCCGGATGGGTGGCGACCACGTTAAATCCCGTGGGTCCGATTACGGACCGTATGTGATATGATGTGATATGTGATAACGATGATACGATATGATATGTGATATGATATGTGATAACATGACGATATGATTTGATTTACGAGTCCCTCGCTAGAGGGGGGCAAGGTACGGTAATATTATGATTATTATATTATATATGGATCGGTAAATGCGTTCCTCGGCATTCGGTTAAGGTCGGCTTATATGATGTGTTTGATTTTTCATATGTATGAGACGGAATGTTTTTCGGAAAACGAAGCATTTTGACATTCGATTATCCTATTTGTCTTACACATTACCTCTTAGGTATGATTTTGTATGTCGGATGCGAGCACTTTGGTATTACGGCTATTATATTATGTCTTTCATTACCCGACGACTTCCGATTTCGTTTTCCGTGCCTGCTTTGCATGCATAATCGGTATGTATTCGTCGACCCCCTTTCTTCGGGGAAATTTCGTTTCATCGCGCGGTACCCACGGATAATGAGTAGATGATGCTTGAGAGGACGTTCCGGTTTGGATTGGCGAGCTCCGTTTTCTCGGTCTTTGTCGGTGCGAGGTGCTTTCGTATGGTATCTGAAGTTAAGCTAGAGACTTTGCAGGCAGTGTCGTGTGTGTGATATGTCAGTTTTGTGAGCGGCTGTGTAAGCCGATGTGTTATTATGCATTATGACTACAGATTTTATTTGATTTGAAAAAGACGAAGAGTATGATGTTCTTTGAAAATTTTCCTTCTGCATTTTGACATGTTTTGCGGGCAGTATGATTTTGTGTATTACGAAAGTCGCGGGTTCGCTCGTCCTAGATAAGGGTCGGGTGCCCACACGCACCCTATCGGATTAAGGGTGTGACATTTTATTAGTGGTTTTTATAATGTGTATGTTTTATTAGATCTCTTTAATCGCAAATCACCCCGTTTGATGTGAATAATATGGGAGTGAGTTAGCATTATGCCTAATTTGTCAAGAGAAGTTTAGGCTAGGTTAGGAGTGAATCAGGAAACCGATAGTCGGGGGAGTGCAGCCTAAGGTATTAAGGAATTAGCGCTTCGATATTTCCATAGCTGCGCCCCTAATTGTGAACCTACGAATAGTATGTGAGATTTTAGAAAGTTAATATAACAAAATAGAAAGTTAAGAGTCTGATTACTAAGCTTAAACCTAGTAGGTGTTATTATCTAGAAAATAGATTGACAGACTCGCAAATGAGGAAGGGATTAGGAAGTTACCTTAAAGTAGTAGTGTGTCCTAGCCCCGTGAAAAACTGATAGTTCATTTTGTTGTGATTATAACCCGGTAAGGTATTTATTTAGATTTCTTTGAGTGTGTCATGTAGATCTTTTAGAGTTTAAACATTCGAGGACAAATTTTTCTATGGGGGAAAGGATATTACACCTTGTACTTTTGTACGTTGAGTTTCACTATAGGCTAATTGACGTAGACTTGGAGAGTGCGATTATTTTTTCGATTATGAGATCGAAGGGATTAAATTTGTTCATGAGGTTATGTAAGACCCCATAAGTTAGAACCATTGAGATTGATATATAAGTATATGTCCATTTTCGAGGTGGTATATACTATCTTTAAAATGATATTTTATGATAAGGATAGAAACTATTTTCTCATAAGAAAAATTATCTTTCTATACTTTGAAAATTTATAGTACAAAAATTTGTACTCTTGAGAATGATTGGAAAATTAGAGTATGATGAAATATATTTTGTAATATCGCAATATTTATGAAATGTTAGTATATGTGTACATTATTATGAGATATTGTTGGTTTATAATGTTGGAATAAAGTGGGAGAGTAATGAATTAATTAGGAATAAATGGATAGGTGTTTTTGGTGGCTTCCATGTGGCATCATAGAAGAAAGCCTGGTAAGTGACTATGTATTTTATATATGTGGTGGAACTTTTAGTGAAAAATTAATTAATATATATATATATATATATATATATATATATATATATATATATATATATATATATATATATATATATATATATATATTATGTGGGTCCCAGAAGGAAATAGCCACCTTTATAAGTGATTTTAGATAGAGACCAATGCTCCGTTTTAGGATGATATAAGTGGAACTTTTTTGTTCACTTATGAATGGTTAGATAAGGAAAGAAAGTGGGATATTTGTCTTGACAACAGCAAGCTTGTAATCTTGAAATTTCCTTTTCTGGAACAAACACCTCCGTTTGACGTCCAACTTTGGAGCTCTCGGCCAAAAACTCTTACTTTTTTTGAGTTAGTTCAACATTTCAACAAGAATTTCAAGAACTCTAGAGTGAAGGTTAATGTTTGTCTCCACTAAGTAAAGATTGGCATGCTAGTTATGACGAGTTTGTTATTGGATCATATTGACGACTTGAGGTATGTAAATGCTATCCCTTTTCCTTATTTTTGGCATGATTTCCTTTGTCGAGCCACCTTCGACTATTCGCAAAAAGATGTGCTATTCGTGAAGGTTATACTCGGGTTACCATAACCCCAATTTAGTAGTTCTCCTTCGTTGGGAATGAACCGTAGTTAGTCGTGTTTAATTAAGTAAATAAACTAATAGAAAGCATGACTTAGAATGCATAGAGTTATGGTTTCCTTCGGGGCTATGATTATGTATACGTTGCCCTACGGGGCTATGATGATTGGCTTCGGGCTATGACAGTTGCCCTTAGGGCTATGATGTTGCCTTTGGGGCTATTGGCCATACGCGCATTGCCTCGGGGCTTTACGGATGCGTGTTTTCGTTCAAGGCTATGATTATACCGACAGACTGCTTTTGGGGCTATAGTAAGTGCCTTCGGTGCTAATCATGCATGTCTAGACGTCTTATAAGAGGTTAAATAATTTCATATCATATTATTGGTTGCTAGGTGTAAGATACAGGTAAGTTCAGCTAGATTCTTTACTGACTCTGCAGTTTATGTTCAGATACTTTATATTTCATTTCAATGTTAGTCTTAGTGGCTTTACATACTCGGTACATTATTTCATATTGACGTCCCTTTGCCTGGATACGCAGTGCTCATGCCCACAGGTTCAGACAGGTTGCCAGGATGATCGTACCAGTAGGATACCGAGTGCCAGCCAAAGGGATAAGCTCCATGCCATTCGAAGTTACTAGATTCAGAGTTTTGTGTAGATACAGTATGGGTAGGCCAGGGCCCTGTCACGACAATGTTACAGTACACTTCTGTAGAGGCTTGTAGACTTGTGTTGTTAGCTTTGTATGTCAGTATGGAGGCCCTATCAGGTCCTTTGTATATGTCTATTTTGATACCGTTGGCTGTATATATGCATAGCAGCCTTGTCGGCTCGCTCGGTTATGTATACATGTTTTGGGGTATGCGCCCTTCCAGACAAGATAGTTAGTCACTTTATATGCTACAGATTGTGTCCTTGTTGGCCTTATTGGTATTGTCTGCGTGCAGGTGGGCCCTGCCGGGCTAAGCCATGGATTATCCCTCCAAAGTTACAGGTATAGAGTGGTTCGTTTGGGCCGCGTGTGGCACCAGATGCCGGTCCCGCCTCTCTAGATTTAGGGTGTGACAGTTTGTCAAGGGATTGGTACTTTCGTTGCATTTTTCTTATGTTCATCTTGTGGCTATGAGGTCTTTGTTCCAGTCAGTGGTTGAACATGCTATGAGGTTTGAGTCTCCCGGGGAGGGTGGTGACAAGAGGGCCCGTCAGGTTGGCAGTTTCAGTGGTTATACTTCGAGAGGTGAGGCCAGTGATGTGCCGTAGTTTGATGCCTTTTAACGAGAAGTTTTACTTGTTTTTAAGCAAGTTTCATTTTGATGTGTTTTTGTGTATTTTAAGTAATGGTTGGAAGGAAAGTATAATAAAATTTCACAAACTGGCACAAAAAGGTGGAGAAGTACGGGCCGTACTCTTGGGCCTAACTGGCATGGCAAGAAACAGAAGCTCACCTTTTGGATATTGATGACTACGGTCGAGTGTTACTGTTCGTATTTTATACGGACCGCATCTTGGTTCGTAATTTAAAGTGAAGAAGAACTGAAAGAAGGAAGATAAGGACCATATTTCTAAATACAATTCACATAATAGGCCCGTAAATCTTGACCTAGCCAAAAAGTCAGTGACCGTAATATTGATATACGGTTCGTACTTAATTGTACGGACCGTATCTTATGCCGTCAGGGGTAATTTTGTCAGTTGTAATTTCATGTTTTTGAGACCTTATAAATAGCTTATCATATGGTTTATTTATTATTCATTGTAAGATTGTCTTTTGATTGGAGAGCATTGAATACTTTATTAATTTGAAGCTTTTGAGACAGAATACAATTTACCTCATCTTCTTTATTCAATGCGTAAGCTTTATGAATTCTTTAATATTTTGATGTTCGTTCTTCATTATGAGTAGCTAAATTTCATACTAAGGTTGTGAACCCAATGATGGGTGTTATATGATTGGGAATTGGGATTAATAAATGCATAATGGGTTGAAAGGGTTTACTTATTCTCTATTCTTCACTGTTACTTGATGGTTGCAAACATTAACTTAAGCCATAAACCTTGCTTTATTTGGGAAAATAAGTTAGGGCTTGGTAAGAACAAGTAACAAGAACTCGGGGCGTTAACCCTCGTTTAATAGATTCACTTAGGGATAAGAGGAATTTACTTGGCACAATATTAACCGTTCTTCATATACTCTTTTATATCTGGGAAAATCATACAGAGAAATAGTCCTTAATTGTTGAGAAATATTAGGGATTCAATTATTGGTTAAGTGCATTCGTACAACAATCCATTAGAAGTATATCAAGATCAATACCAATAGAATACACTTCATCTAAAGGGGGACACAACCTTGGTTTTTTTAATCATATTTATTACAGTAAAAGCAATCTAGTTATTAAACAAACAATCTTTTACAAACTCAACGGAATACGAAATTAGACCCAAGAAAGTACTCAACTAATTTAGTAACCTTTTCACACCCTATCCCCTATGGGATTAGACCCCAACCTAGTTGGGTTACTATAGTTGACATCGACCGCTTTACGCCATTTAATAGGTGTAATTTGAGCATATCAAATTTTGGCACTGTTGTTGCGGAATACGATTTGAAATTACCAAATAGTTTGTGCTTTAATTAAAGTCTTTTTTTATTCCATTTGTCACGACCCGACTAGGGGCCATGACGGGTACCCGGAGCTGACTATCGAGCACCACTCATCATGCTAATCATCATACTCACCTTGAATGCATTCATTATTCTCGACACAACTAGTCATATGGAAACTATTCTCACTTCCAAAACATATCTACATTCATGTGCATATGCCCCTCGAGCTATCAAAATAATATACAAATATACAATATGATCATCATGGGATATCAACTACCAACACGTACGTATCTACGAGCCTCTACTAGAGTACTAGACATAAGGACGGTACAGGACCCCGTCGTGCCCAAATATATACACAAAATAATATATCAAGGTGGCACCTCCGGATAATGGAGTGCTCCTGTAAATCTGCTGAGTAGCTCCTAGGAATCTGGGCCACCTCCCTGTCTACCTGTGGGCATGAACACAGCATCCAAAAGAAAGGACGTCAGTACGAACATTGTACTGAGCATGTAAGGCATGAACAATAATGACATATCAAGGAGATAAGGAAACATCAAGTAAGGAGACAACCTGCAACTGAATGTCACTTAAGACAGGAGAGTGCATGCTACTCACATCATAATCAACATCATATCAAGTATACATATATAAGCTTCCCGACCATATAGGTACGGTGTGATCATTATTAGCCCGCGTCTAGGCCTCTCCCGCGTCCGGATAAACATCCCATGCCGCCTACTAGTGGTGTACGCCCATGCCCTCTAGACATGGTGTATATGCCGCCCGCCTTAGCGGTGTCTGCCCGGCCATCTTGGCACGGTGTAATCTCATTATCATGTACTTATCATAATGCATGCATAAGAACTCAAGGATAAGCTATAACTCTATCGGGGTGACGTAAGGTCGAGAACCCCCTATTCCATTATAGAGTAGTCATAATCATCCTGCCTTACCTTGCAGGAACTAGCATCATAAGGTGAGTGTGAAAACAATGAATATCATCAAAGAATCATTGAATTCATAAGAATATCATGTCATAGGCTTTGGAATCTTTAGACATAGGGTCATCATCATCATTATCGTATTCATAACATGTCTCTTATCTTTATCTCATGAGAAGCTCTTTATAAACATAGACTTATAGTTTTCGGAATGTAAGAAAATCATGGAAAGATAAAGGGAATCATGTCATAGGAATCATGCCTTAGAAAAGAAGGGACTAGCCTCACATACCTTTATGCCTTTCTAACTTGCCGACTATACGCTTCCTTCCAAGTTCGTAATTCTACCTTCAAAGGAATTCGTGCTAAGATTAGATAATCGAGAACATACTCAAGCTTAAACTAAAGCTAAAGAAAATTGAGCAGCATTTCCTTTGTTTCTACAACTTCCTTCATATGATATAACAACTCCCAAACATCAATAACAATATTCATAATATCATAATCAATAACTTGACAAGTTCGACACTATCTAATTCCCACAATCCCCTCTCCAAGTCATTCATAACCATAGCTATAATATAACATCACATTCATCCTTATACAATGTTTCTCCCATATTCTCAATATCATTTATAACATAATTATGCTCATAATACATCAAGAGTCATGATTCATGTCAACTACTATTAAAGAATACGATTACTTCCACCTTTGAGCTCCATATTCTATTTTCTTCCATAATCCAAGTCTTTCAACCCCTGAATATTCTAAATAACATGAAATGATCATAAAACTTACCTTTAATGATGTATAAAAAAGTTTTAGACGGAAATGGTTCACTTGAAGAAAACCCTAGCTTCAATCCAAAGAGATTTCTTGACTCCAAGCAACCCTTGAGACTCCCTTACACTTGATTTCCTTGGAATAATGAAGTTGATCTTTGATTTCCCTTGGATTCTTATAAATAAAGGGTGTGGAGAGTTCTAGAGGTTTCTTGAGGTGTGGATAGAAAATGGGAAATGAAAGAATTGAACTTGGAGCCTCCTTATATAAAACTTAAAATCTGTCCCGACGGTATTATACGGGCACACATGCGGTCCGTATAACTTATACGGTCTGTATATGTGACTGTATAATGCTTTCAATGGATGACCCTTCTCTGCTCAATTTATACGATCCCTTATACGGACCGTATAAATTATACGGGCCGTATAAGTTTGTCGTATAACTCCCAGTTTTTCGAAGTTACTCTCGTCATTCCGTTTGATCTCTAATCATTATGGAACCTTCTTAGCACTTGTTTAACACCTCATTAACAATCTAAGGATCGTTATAACTTTTTCTCAAGATATTATCAAATCAACATTAGCTCGGTACTTTGCAAAACCCTTCCAAAACACAACGTATACTTCGCCTTTCTTAACGAACTTTCTTCTCTTTCTTCAAACGTCTTTGGAATCTTAATTAAAACCATTAAGTAACCTTTCTTACTTGTAGAAACATCATATACCTCTTACCCTGCGTTAGCCTATTCACTGTGCAACGACATGAATTTTTTTTCGAGGTGACATTCTTCCCCTCTTTAAAAACATTCGTCCTCGAATGTTAAGTTCTCGAGAATTCTAGAAAAATTTTGCCAGAATTTCCCCTATAATATGGCGCTACCATAATGTCACAACAACTTACAATAATAATATCTCACAGGACTACAACACAATAGCAAGAAATTATGGCCACACACAACCCAAAAGCATAAAAACAAAGCATACATACCTCATAATATTGATGTCTCATATTGATTCTCTTCCGGGGGTGGAAACAAGTGCGGATATTTGGACTTCATGTTTTTTTCTGCTTCCCAAGTCATTTCCTCTCGATTATTGTTTTGCCACAAGACTTTGACTGAAGCTACTTCTTTATTTCTAAGTTCCCGCACTTGCCTATCTAGTAGGGCAATAGACACATCTTTATAAGCTAACTTCTCAGTAATCTGGACATCATCTATCGGCATGATTCTAGTTGGATCTCCAACACATTTGCGGAGCATTGACACATGAAAACCTGGATGGACTGATTCAAGTTCTGGAGGTAAGTCCAGTTCATAAGTTACGTGACCCACCTTACGGATAATCTTATAAGGTCTAATGTACCGAGGACTTAACTTTTCCTTCCTACCAAATCTCATCACGCCTTTCATCGGTGATACCTTTAAGAATACCCAATCATCAACTTGAAATTCTAAGTCTCGCCGACAGTTGTTCGCATAAGATTTCTGGTGACTTTGAGCTATTACTAATCGATCTCGGATAACCTTGACCTTTTCCACCGCTTGTTGAATCAACTCAGGGCCTATTAGCTGTACCTCTCCTACTTCAAGCCATCTAATTGGGTACCTACACTTTCTCCCATATAGAGCTTCATACAAGGCCATTTGAATACTGGAATGATAGTTGTTGTTGTATGCAAACTCAATAAGAGGTAAGTGGTCATCCCAACTACCACCAAAATCTAGCACACATGCCCGTAACATATCTTCTAAGGTCTGAATAGTGCGTTCGGCTTGCCCATCCGTTTGTGGATGAAACGTTGTGCTAAGCCTTACCTGAGTACCCAAACCTTCTTGGAAGGACTTCCAGAATTTAGCAGTAAATTGTGCTCCTCTATCTGTGATAATAGATATCGGGATGCCATGAAGTCGTACAATTTCCTTAAGATACAACCTTGCACAATCTTCTGCCGAATATGTGGTTTTGACTGGATGAAAATGAGCTGATTTCGTGAGTCTGTCAACGATCACCCATATGGAGTCATATTTTCACCGAGAATGAGGCAAACTTACAATGAAATTCATGTTAATCACTTCCCATTTCCAGGCTAGAATTTCTATGGCTTGTGACAATTCTCCTGGCTTTTGATGCTCAATTTTCACTTGTTGGCAATTTGGGCATTGAGCTATAAATTCTGCTATATCTTTCTTCATTCCATCCCACCAATTCATCAATTTGAGATCGTGATATATCTTTGTCGCTCCTGGGTGAATGGAGTACCAAGAGTAATGAGGTTCTTCTAGGATCCGACGATGCAGTCCCGCAACGTTTAGAACATACAGCCTATCTCGGTATCTAAGAATTCCATCTGCAGAAATTTCAAACGACGACTTTTCTCTCTCAGGGAGCGTATCTCTATAGTGACCCAACTGAGGGTCTTCATATTGGCGCTCCCTGACCTCCATATCTAAGGACGAAAAAGCTGGGTGGCGAATACCAATTCTTGTATTGCCTGAATCAACTAGACGAAATCTGAGGCTGGCTAGCTGGTGGAGCTCACGGATTAATTCTTTCTTCTCCAGAGAGACATCACATAAACTACCCATTGACTTGCGGCTAAGTGCATCAGCTACTACATTTGCCTTTTCGGGGTGGTATAAAATACTCACATCATAATCCTTCAGCAGTTCTAACCACCGCCTTTGTCATAGGTTTAACTCCTTCTGCTTGAAAATATTAGAGACTCTTGTGATCTGTATAAATGTTAACATGTAAACCGTACAAGTAGTGTCTCCACATTTTTAGCGCATGAATAACTGCAGCCAATTCGAGGTCATGAGTCGGATTGTTCTTTTCATGTTTCCATAACTTCCTTGAAGCATAGGCAATGACTTTACCATGTTGCATCAACACACAACCTAGCCCAACACCAGAGGTATCACAATACACAACATAACCATCTGGCCCTTCTGGGAGTGTCAGGACTGGGGCAGAAGTTAACCTATCCTTTAATTCCTGGAAACTGCGTTCACAAGTATCTGTCCATTGAAATTTTGCTGATTTTTGAGTTAGCTTCGTTAATGGCGCTGAAATCGAGGAGAATCCTTCCACAAATCTTCTTTAGTAACCTGCTAATCCCAGAAAACTACAGACTTGTATAGGCGTTTTAGGCCTTGGTCAAGTCTTCACAGCCTCAATTTTCTAAACATCTACTCGAATGCCATCCGCTGAGATAATATCGCCCAGAAAAGACATAGAATTTAGCCAAAACTCGCATTTTGAGAATTTTGCATACAATTCACGAGTCTGAAGAATTCCAAGGACGATACGTAAATGGTCTGCATGCTCTGCTTTGTTTCGAGAGTATACTAGAATATCATCGATAAACACGATCACAAATAGGTCTAAGAGGCTTGAATACATTATTCATCGATTCATAAACACCGGAGCATTGGACAACCCAAATGACATCACTCGAAATTCATAGTGGCTATACCTCATTCTGAAAGCTGTCTTGGGAATATCTTCTTCTCTAACTCTCACTTGATGATACCCGATCTTAGGTCAATTTTTGAAAACCATTTGGCACCCTATAATTGGTCAAACAAATCATCGATTCTTGGAAGCAGATATTTATTCTCTATTGTCACCTTGTTCAGCTACCTATAATCAATGCACATCCGTAGGGAACCATCCTTCTTTCTCACAAATAGGATAGGTGCTCCCCACAGTGATGAACTGGGCCTAATGAATTCCTTCTCAAGTAAATCCTTCAGTTGTGCCTTTAGCTCTTTCAATTCTGCAGGAGCCAATCTGTAAGGAGGAATAGATATAGGCTTGGTGTCCGGCAATACATCAATAGCAAAATGAATCTCTCTTTCTGGATGAAGGCCTGGAAGTTCGTCTGGAAATACATCCAAAAATTCATTCACTACCGGAACGGATTGAAAAGTCGGTGGCTTTGCTTCGGTGTCATGGACTCGGACTAGATGATAAATATAGCCTTTAGCTATCATTCTCCTTGCCTTAAGGTAGAAAATAAACCTACCTCTGAGAGACACCGGATTACCTTTCCATTCAAGCACTGGTTCTCCTGGAAATTAAAATCGGACTATTTTCATTTTGCAATCCACATTAGCATAACAAAAAGCCAACCAATCCATGCCTATAATCACATCAAAGTCTAACATTTCCAGCTCAATTAAATCGACTTTAGTTTGACGATCACATACCACAATCACACAATTTTTATACACCTGCCTCGCTATTACTGGATCACCAACCGGAGTAGATACCTCGAAAGGTTTAATTGGCTCGAGTTTCACCCCAATACGGCCAGCAACATAAGGAGTAATATAAGACAACGTAGAACCCAGATCTATCAATGCATAAACGTCATGAGAGAATTAGATAATATACCTATAACCACGTCCGGGGAGGACTCAAGATCCTGTCGTCTGGCTAAAGCATAAATACGAGGCAGGGTGCCACCTAAAGAAGATGCTCCCCCTCTACCTCTACCACCATTTGCTAGAATGCGGGTAGTACGCCCCATCGGGCGCACGGACGAAGAAGAACTACTGGCCGATCATCTTGTGGGTAACCCCAACTCTACCACTCATCGATGGACAATCTCGCATCATATGCCCAACGACCACGGTGCATAGCAAGCATTTGAACCTCGGCGACACGTGACTGAATGTAATCTACCGCAGACCGGCTACATCGCGGCACCGGGGGTCTCCGCCATTGCTAGGATCACCTCAAGCGAGGACCGAGACTCTCGAACTCGACACCGACACTAGAATAAATAGGCGATCAAATCTCCCCCGCAAATCGAGAGGTGCACTCATCGCGGCGGCTCGAATATCTAGAATATTATTGCGGCCCGACCCTCTCTATGCTCACTACTAGCACCGGCAAATCTAACCCTCTTGCTCTGTCCCCTATCAATGTCACGCTCACCCCTCTGTAGCTATTGCTGCTCTTCTAAATTCTAGGCGTGAGCCTGAATATGGGAGATGTCCATCCCTCCTAGGTTGCTTCGTCAAATAATCTTTGAACAAGTGTGGCCTTAAGCCACTCGAAAATGTGTACCCCTATCTCCCATATCGGCCACCATAGTGGAGCATATCTAGCCAATGAGTTAAAGTGAAGACTGTACTCCCGAGCACTCATATTCCCTTGCTTTAGATTCAGAAACCTGTCAGCTCGAGCCCTTCGAGCCTCCGGTGGCAAATAATGGCGAATGAAGGCATCTACTAATTCTTGCCAAATCGGGGGAGGTGCATTTTCCTTTCTTGAAGATATCCAGTTATTATGCCAAAGAATCGCCACATCCCGGAGTCTATAAGATGCCAACTCTACCGATTCAGTATCAGAGGCATGGATGATTCTCAACGTTCTTAGCATCTCATTAATAAAACCTTGCGGGTCTTCATCCGGCTTTGACCCGAAAAATTCTAGAGGATTTAAACTCATGAAATCATGGGCTCTAGCACTAGTCGCCCTGTCACTCCGGACCGTATTTTGCCGTTGTGCGGCGGCAACTAAGCTGTGTCAATAGCTAGATAGCTTCGGTCGTATGTTGCCGACCGAAGCACCGGTGGAAGGCTGAGGCATAAGAGGCTAGAACTAAAGCCCCTCTTATTCTTCTAGAATAGGCGGAGTGTGATAGGTATTGGATGGAGCCCCGTTATGAGGTTCACCTTCTTCTATATTTGGTGGTGGCTCTCTTTCCATCCGCCTTTCTGTCGTAATCTTTCCCTTACGGGCGTTGTAACTTTTCTCTTTCGGCATCGCCGAAATCATAACGCATAATTAGGAAGGAAAAATCTTATAACATGGCTCTAAGCACGATCTAATAGAAGAAGAATGGTCATTTTTCCTAAATGCCCCCGTCGACCTCCTATTTATAAGTGTGCGCGCTTAACACCCATAAATAAGACTCTACTTGACATGGCTCGTAGACACGCCCCTAGGAGGCTACTCTAATACCACTTTTGTCACGACCGACTAGGGGCGTGATGGCACCCGGAGGCGACTATCGAGCACCACTCATTGCGCTCATCATATCACCGAATGCATTCATTATTCTCGACACAACTAGTCATATAACTCCACTTCAAAACATATCTACATTCATGCATATGCCCCTCGTGGTATCAAAATAATATACAAATATACAATATGATCATCATGGGATATCAACTACCAACACGTACGTATCTACGAGCTTCTACTAAAGTACTGGACATAAGGACGGTACAGGACCCCGTCGTGCCCAAATATATACACAAAATAATATATCAAGGTGGCACCTCCGGATAATGGAGTGCTCCCGTAATGCCAGTAGCTCAGAATGCGTGGGCCACCTCCTATCTACAGCAGGCGTGAACACGGCGTCTGTAAAAGAAAGGACGTCAGTACGAACATTGTACTGAGTATGTAAGGCATGAACAATAATGACATATCAAGGAGATAAGGAAACATCAACTAAGGAGACAACACAATCGAATGTCACTTAAGAAAGAGTGCGTGGTAACTGGCATCATAATCAACATCGTATCAAGTATACACATATGGTTTGACCGACTATATAGGTGCGGTGTGATCATCGTTAGCCCGCGTCCGGGCCCCGCATCCGGGTAAACATCTCATGCCGCCCGCTAGTGGTGTTTGCCATGCCTACAGACATGGTGTATATACCGCCCGCCTTCGCGGTGACCGGCCCATCTTGGCACGGTGTAATCTCATCATCATGTACTTATCATAATGCGTGCATAAGAACTCAAGGATAAGCTATAACTCTATCGGGGTGACGTAAGGTCGAGAACCCCCGATTTCATTATGGAGTAGTCATAATCATCCTGCCTTACTGTGAAGGAACTAGCATCATAAGGTGAGTGTAACAACAATGAATATCATCAAAGAATCATAGACTTCATAAACATATCATGTCATAGGCTTTGGAATCTTTCATCATCATCATTATCATATTCATAACATGTCTCTTATCTTTATCATGAAAAGCTCTTTATAAACATAGACTCATAGTTTTCGGAATGTAAAAAAGTCATGGAAAGATAAAAGGAATAATGTCATAGGAATCATGCCTTGGAAAAGAAGGGACGAGCTTCACATACCTTTACGCCTTTCTAACTTTCCGACTATACGCTTCCTTCCAAGTTCGTAATTCTACCTTCAAAGGAATTCGTGCTAAGATTAGATAATCGACAACATACTCAAGCTTAAGCTAAAGCTAATGAAAATTGGGCAGCATTTCCTTTGTTTCTACAACTTCCTTCATATGGTATAACAACTCCCAAACATCAATAACAATATTCATAATATCATAATCAAAATCTTTATCAAGTTCGACATTATCAATTCCCACAATCCCCTCTCCAAGTCATTCATAACCATAGCTATAATATATCACATTCATCCTCATACAATGTTTCTCCCATATTCTCAATATCATTTATAACATAATTATACTCATAATACATCAAGCTTCATGATTCATGTCAACTACTATTCAAGAATACCATTACTTCCACCTTTGAGCTCCATATTCTATTTTCTTCCATAATCCAAGTCTTTCAACCCCTCAATATTCTAAATAATATGAAATGATCATAAAACTTATTTTTGATTATGTAGAAATGAGTTTTAGATGGAAATGGTTCACTTGAAGAAAAACCACAGCTTGATCCAAAGAGATTTCTTGACTCCAAGCAACCACTAGAGACTCCCTTACACTTGATTTCCTTGGATTAATGAAGTTGATCTTTGATTTCCCTTGGATTTTTATAAATAAAGGGTGTGGAGAGTTCTAGAGGTTTCTTGAGGTGTGGAGAGAAAATGGGAAATGAAAAATTGAACTTGGGGCCTCCTTGTATAAAACTTAAAATTTGTCCCGACGGTATTATATGGGCACGCATACGGTCCGTATAACTTATACGGTCCGTATATGTGACCGTATAATGCTTCCAGTAGAAGACCCTTCTCTGCTCAGTTTATACGGTCCCTTATACGGACCGTATAAATTATACGGGCCGTATAAGTTAAAAAATATAACTCCGGCTTTCACGAAGTTACTCTCGTCGTTCCGTTTGACCTCCAATCCTTATGGAACCTTCTTAGCACTTGTTTAACACCTTATTAACAATCTAAGGATCGCTATAACTTTTCCTCAAGACATTATCAAATCAACATTAGCTCGGTACTTTGCAAAACCCTTCCAAAACACAACGTATACTTTACCTTTCTTAACGAACTTTCTTCTCTTGCTTCAAACTTCTTTGGAATTTTAATTAAAACCATTAAGTAACCTTTCTTACTCTTAGAAACATCATATACCTCTTACCATGCATTGCTTTATTCTTGTTCAACGGCGTGAATTTTTTTGAGGTGTAACACTATCACACCTTGTTTGATGTTTACTATGAACCAGGAGATCATTAAAAATAGAGGAGGACGTGGAACTACTGGTAATAGGGGTTTGCAAGCACAAGACCCACCAGTGGAAGTGGAGGAAAAGAAGCTTTTGCGGATATGTTAGAGGAGGTGTAATATGCATCTGCTATTGTTCCTCCTAGGGTAAATGCTATAAACGGTAAGATTGACTCCATTATCTACCAAATGCTCAAACTTGAGGGATATTTTCGAAACTCTACCGACGATGACCCTCATCGGCAATTGAAGAATTTTATGGGTATGTGTGTACAACACATACAGAATGTTGTTCCTGATGATGCAATTTGGCTAAGAGTTTTCAAATATTCTTTAGCTGGTGAAGCAAGAGTTTGGTTTTAGAAGCTGCTCCAAAATACTATTCATATCAAGAGGGGCCTCCTATGCAGTTTCAAGATGCTAGCTATGTAAATAACTCTCTAGGGGGTTATCAAAGGTAGAACTGCCAAGGAGGCTTTCAGAATCAGACTCAGAATGGAGACCTCAATAGGGATAAGGTATTACAACAACAACTATGGTGGCTCTAACCAGGGGAACTACAATAACAACAATAATTTTGCTAATAGGAGTTCAAATCCCTATATTCCACCAAAAGGGCAGTCGAATGAGCAAGGGAGTTCTAAGTTGGAAAGCATGCTTGAGAAGGTGCTAGCCAACCAACACAAGGATGATAAAACTTTGAAGGGTCTGACTGAAAGTGTGGGATCTCACACAGTTTCTACTCAGAAGCTCGAGTTGCAGAAGAGAGATACTTCCAGAGAACAACACACTCCATAGAAATGAGGACTTCCTAGTGACACTATTCTAAATCCGAAGAGTGGTGGAGGTAATTCTTATGAGAAGTGTATTTCTGTTAGCACTTGAAGTGGGAAACTACTTCAAAGTGCAGAGAAGAATGTATTGATCTCGAGCTGGCTGCTGAAGAACCAGAGGCACAATCTGATGTGCCAACTATTGTTGAAGAGGTCCAAAAAGAGGTTTCTATTTTTAAGCAGGTTTTTGATACTCCAGAAAGTTTGAAAAAACATGAAAGCAGTAGTGACACAAGGAAAGAAACAGTTAAAGAGGCTCTTCGCCCTTTGACCCAACTCTTTAAATCTACACCTCCCTTTTCGCAAAGGTTGGTAAAGAAGACTGAAGATGCTTAAGTTTCAAGAGGTTCTATGATCAGTTGAAACCTTATCGATGAATATCCCGTTTCTTGATGTCTTCCAAGAGATGATAGGTTTTGCAAAATATTTGAAGGAGTTATTGACTAAGAGGAGACCGATCAAGCATGACACTGTGAGTATGACTCATCATGTTAGTTCTATCATATCTACAACCAGGGTTAAGAAGAAAAAGGATTCAGGGGCCTTTACTATTCTATGCTCTGTTGGCCACCATGATTTTTCTCGTGCTTTATGTGATAATGGGGCTAGTATTAACCTGATGCCACTTTCTATCTATAAGCAATCAGGGTTGGAAATGCCTAGGCCCACTACCATGCAACTGCAAATGGCTGATAGATCCATAAAGCGGCCAATTGGGTTGTTGATGATGTGCTTGTTCGGGTTGGCGAATTCCTTATACCAGCAAATTTTGTGATTCTTGATTGTGCTATTGATATAGATATTCCTATTAATCTAGGGAGACCTTTCCTTGCCACGGGAAGGGTTCATATGGATTCAGAAAAGAACGAGATCAAATTCCCTGTTAATGATGAAGATGTGACTTTTCAAGCTAGCAAAGGAATGAAATTGCCAAGTGCTTATGAAAACATTTCGGTTATTGATGACATTGATGTGATAGACGAGGCTATTGAATTTAAAATGGAAGAAGAATGTTTGGGTGAGGCTCTAGCAACCATATTGGTGAACTTTGATGCTGATGATATATGTGGAGACTTTTATTCTTACCAACCAAAGAAGCTAGACCATGATGTTGAGAACAAAAAGACTTCTCCAGCGAAGCCATATATTATTGAGCCGCCTGTCACGACCCAACCCCGTGGGCCACGACTAGCGTCCGAGATGGACACCCGTACGTACCCTCTTCCGAATCGACATAATCATATCATATTCATGCCCAACATTGCTAATTTATATGAATATATTCGAGGCGATCGCAAATATCGTACATATCATACCGAGACATAATCATAAATATATATACAAACCGGTCGTTAGCACAAACCACGGACATAACCGAACAATGGCGACCCATGACCCACATATATGTCTACGGGCCTCTGTACGGACAACGAGGATCATATGACGGGACGGGGCCGCCGTACCAAGAATAGTCATAACACACAAAGATATGTATAACTAAAAGATCCGTACCAAAAATATGGGCTCACAGGATCAAAGGAGCCACTCGGACAACGGACGTATATCCTAGGCCGACCCAATCACCCCAATACGCGTACTATACGCCGTGGCAACAAACGCGAACCTAAAGAAAGGGGGGTCGCATACGGAAAATGTACCGAGTATGTAAAGTCGGAAATACATAGAACAGAATCATAAACAAATCCGGATGTACGAAGTATAGTCGACAAACCATAATCGAATCGGACATACGGAGGTATAGCGGACGAAGCCTATCAAAATCAAAGGTGCGAAGTTTGACATCCGAATCATGATCGGATCGGAAGTACGTAAAATGCGTACCTTATCCATATCAAAATGCCTACTTCCAAATTTTTAAGTGATGCAAATCGAGTCACACACGAGGCACGGGAACATGGTCGCCACTCCGTCTGCAGCGCCGGCGCACGCATCATAACGTAGACACGGTGCCGGGGACATATACCACGCCGGGAAACCGGACATATCATAATATAGAACCACGGTACCCAGAGGGAGGACATATACCACAAGAACCGGAACCGGTCACATCATAATCCATATACACGTGGCAGGGACGGACGTATACCACGGTACCCCGAACCGCACACGGTAACCGAGAGACGGACATATACCACGGTACTCGGGCGACCACCGTACTACGGAGACGGACATATACCACGGTACTCCGGAGACGGACATATCATACTCCATATACACGTGTGCAAGGGACGGACATATACCACCCGAGGCAAGACACCTCGTACCCGAATTTATGTGTGGAACCGGCCCTCGGACAAAGGGCTCGGCGAACCAAACGCCACGATACATACCGGCCGGAATCCGGCGAAGGAGATCATAACAAGTGCACGGCGAGTAGTAAGAAACTAAATGCGCATAAATCAAGACTACATGGAATGATCGAACGTCTTGTCGGATTATTCGTAGCAGTTACTTAATGGAATGCTTATATCGAAGACTTATATCGAATATTTATGCCAATATTCTTGTATCAAAATATTTGTATCGAGTGCTTGTATCAAAATACTTATGTCGTGACACTTATATCAAAGTACTTATATCATAATACTTATAGTAAAATACTTTTATCGAAATATTTATATTACTTATAACGATTCCTTATATCAAACCGCATCGAATATTCACATCGGAGCGCGTATATCGGAACATTTATCCCAAAATATTCATATCAAAATACATATATCGGGATTGGGAGTACCCGTATCGAACTACTTGTACGGAGTATTTATTTGAGAATAGTCAAATCGGATTACTTGTAACGGAATACTTATGTCAAATATTCATATCGGAGTACGTATCAAAATACGTATGTCAAGTATCCACTGTCGAATACTTATAACACGATGCTTAAACCAAGATACTTGTATCAAATATTCGTATCGGGCTACTCGTATCCGAGTATTTGTGCCGGACTATTCATATCAGAGAGGGCCTACGAAAACATATCAAAATCGAAACTAAAGAGCAGAATTACCCCAAAGTACATTTCATAAGTTCGGTGCGAACGATAAGTCATTTAAGAGAGAAATAAGACGACGGTCGTGATACGTACCTTCTTGGATGTTCTAACGGATTATGTCGAAGCAAGCTTTTGAAACCGTTGGGATATGTCAAAATGTATCATAGGACCCAATGAATAATTAAAACAACTATTGTAGTAGTCGGAACACTAACCGCGAGTTTTCTTTAATCATCGTACGGAAATAAGTCAAATAGATCAAGCAAGGGGGGTCTCGGGGCTTGTGGCCCCACCTCGGGTCAAGTCGAGTAACGAACATAAAAACGTGGTCATTATGTCTCATGGGATCATCCATGAAGAGTCCAAGGCACTCCGCTTTCATTTTCAAAAGTTACGGACGCTTGAACATTGCTTTACATTAGCGCGTAAGTTATTGATTCAATTCTACTGAATGAAAAAGGAATAAATTTAGGTGTCATTTCCGAGGAATGGGACTTTCCCCGAGGGTCGGATTTTGACCTATCATAACTAGGACATGCCAAGAGAAGGAGAGGTAAACTTTACATACCTTAGTTGCGCCTTACGCTCGTCCAAACTCAAATCCCGTTTCGTCCAAAACCTACAAATGGTCACGTTTACCAAATGTTAACTATAAGGCTTTTGGCATTCAATCTTGAATTAGTACTTGTCTACCAAAATTTCGGCGACTCTCCCCCTATAAACACGACACCCCGAGAATTCAACTCGGCCAAAATAATTCAACAACAACACCAACAACCATTACACGACACAATATAGCATAACTAGTCTTCTTTCCAACATGGTGCAATAGCTTTCATTCCCATTTCACATTTTCAATTCAATACTCACATTCTCACATTCATTTACTAATCAAGATCACTCCAATACAATTCGAAATCATTTTATATCATTCTTACAAAATATTCACAAAATATACAAATTTTCCCCACCAAAACCATAATTCGTCCGAACCCTCCATTCTTCGACAAAAATATTCATAACACATTTCCACCTCCCAAATTCATTAACAACAATCATAACTAGCACCTTAACAATTCATTTTCATAATTAGATAAATCTCCCATAAATTCACAAATCTCTCTATAACACTTAACAACTACTTTCCTTACCAATTTTTGGCTAACATTCTCTACTTACTCCACAAGGTCACTACAACACAATTAACATCAAAATAAAATTGGTTCATTCATCTATACACATACACATGCATTTGGCCACATGCATATACCTCTATTTTCATGATTTTTATTCTTTTCCACACACTACAACATAAACAAAGGCCTTACAACATGATAAAAGGGATGAAATCTTACCTTTTCTTCCAAAGTCCTTTACTTGTCCAAAATGCTAGATTGATGAATCAAGTGTCCTATCCCCCAAAGTAACCACACCAAGTTGTAGAGGAGCCTTGAATTAGTGGGAATATGACAAGAAAAGAATTTTTGGAAGAAAACTTTGAGGAGTTGATTTTCTATGGCCAAAGCCGAATGGCTTTTTTTTTTTTTTTGTTCTTGTTTGCTCTTGTTTCTCCTTCTTTTATTTTCTTGAATGTTCTTCACAATATGATGAACATATATAGCCCCCCTTGGTCAATGGTCACATGCTTAATTAAATTGGGCTTGGATTTTTTTTTCCCCTTTTTTTTTTCTCATGGCCGGCCACCCCATGGTGGATTGGGCCTCTCTCTTTTTATTTTTAATTTTTTTCCAAGCCCACTTACTTGTGGCCCATTTTGCAATTCATGAAACCATTGTTCACCTTCCCGATTTTACCCTTAGCCTTCCGCTATATTTTCGCATCAATATTTTCATAAACAACTTATATATTGAACAAAATCAAAATATGGCCTTGTCTTTAACTTGTCACAATTATTTTCAAATTTCCCAAATATGCAAAAGTGTGGGATATAACACCGCCTAAGCTTGAGCTTAAGCAGCTACCTTCGTATTTGTTGTATAAATTTCTTGGTCTGGATAATACTTTGCCAATGATTGTCTCTGCATTGTTGAATGATGATCAGATGAAGAGGTTGTTGGAGATTCTGAGAGAGTATAAATGTGCAATTGGGCAGACCATTGTTGACACTCGGAGTATTCCTTCTGGTATTTGTGAGTACAAATTTCAGCTAGAGGAGGATAGTACACCAAGTGTTGAACATCAGAGAAGATTGAATCCAGCCATGCAAGAGCTGGTCAAGAAAGAGATTATTAAGTGGTTAGATGCTGGAGTTGTCTATCCTATTACAGATAGTAAATGGGTGAGCCTGATACAATCTATTCCAAAGAAAGAAGGCATCACAGTGGTGCGCAATGCTAAGAACGAGTTGATTCCAACTAGAATTATTACCGTGTAGCATGTATGTATGGATTATTGAAAGTTGAATTCTGCAACTTGCAAGGACCTTTTCCCTATGCCTTTTATTGATCAAATGCTTGATTAGCCGGCGGGTTATACTATATCTTCCTAGATGGGTATTCTGACTATAACCAAATAAATATTGCTCTAGAAGACAAGGAGAAGACTACTTCCACTTGTCCTTATGGGACGTTTGCTTTCAGCAGGATGTCATTTGGTCTTTGTAATGCACCGGCTACGTTTCAGCGGTGTATGATGTCTATTTTCTCGGATATGGTTGAGGACTTCTTGGAGGTCTTCATGGATGATTTTTCACTTATGGGTGATTCAATTGACGAATGTCTTGAACACTTGGATTGAGTGATAAGGAGATGAGAAGAGACTAATCTTGTTCTTAATTGAGAGAATTGTCATTTCATAGTGAAGGAAGGGATCGTCCTCGGTCATAAAATCTCTAAGAAAGGGATTCAGGTTGATCAAGCTAAAATAGATTTAATTGCAAGCTTCCTCCATCCATCTCAATGAAAGGAGTTCGAAGTTTCTTGGGACATATCGGGTTCTATCAGCGCTTTATTAAGGATTTCTCCAAGATTGCTAACCCCATGGGTAAGCTTCTTAAAAAAGAGGCTAAGTTTGATTTTGATGAGAAATGTCGCAAGGCGTTTGATGAGTTGAATGAGCGTCTTACTTCTGCTCCTATTATTATTTCTCCTGATTGATCTATACCATTTGAGTTGATGTGTGATGCAAGCGATTTTGCTATCGGTGTTGTGCTTGGTCAAAGGCATAACAAGATCATGCACCCGATTTACTATACTAGCAAAATGCTAAATGGAGCACAGATGAACTATATTGTTACTAAGCAAGAGCTACTTGCTATAATCTATGCGTTTGAAAAAATTCGAGCCTATTTGTTGGGGTCCAAAGGGGTTATATACACTGATCATATAGCATTGACGTATCTAATGGCAAAGAAGGATGCAAAATCATGGTTTATTCGATGGGTCCTTTGCTGCAAGAATTTGACTTCTAGGTAAAAGACCGTAAGGGGTCCAAAAATCAAGTTTTAATCATCTCTCACTGTCGAGGAAGCCGGGAGATTGTCAGAGGAACTTGATATAGATGATGCATTCCCACATGAGAGGGTTCTAGCGGTGTCGTCTGATGTGGCACCATGGTATGCAGATATCACCAAATTTTTTGTAACTGATCTTATTCCTGATGAAATCAAGACATATCAGGAGAAGAAGTTCTTGAGGGACTCTCGTCAATACTATTAGGATGAGCCGTAATTATTTTGAACATGTGTCGACAATATCATTCAGTGTTGTGTTCTCAAAACTAAAGTGATAAATATTTTGAAAGACTGCCATGACTCTCCTGTCGGGGGTCATCATAGTGAAAATCGGACTACGGCTAAAGTGCTCAAGTGTGAATATTACTGGTCCATTCTTTATCATGATGCAAACTTGATGGTGAAGCCCTATGATCAATGCCAATGTCAAGGGGCGATTGCTAAGAGGCACGACATGCCTATGAATTTTCTGATGGAAGTTAAGCTATTTTATGTTTGGGGCCTTGATTTCATGGGGCCTTTGTGAGTTCAGATGGCATAAAATACATACTGGTAGTTGTTGATTACGACTCGAAGTGGGTAGAGCGGTGGCTTTACCCAATAATGAAGGGAAGAGTGTACCAACTTTCTACAAAAGAACATCTTCACCCAATTTGTTGGTATTGTTGTTGAAGATTTGGCGAGTATGCATTCTAACAAGGTATTTGACTTTATATAGATCTTTTTGCCCAAAGTATGGTGTCGATCATCGGGTGGCCACTCCATATCATTCGCAAACTATTGGCCAGGTGGAAGTCTCCAATCAAGAGATAAAGAGTATCTTGGCCAAGACGGTAAATGCAAAACATAACCTAGAAAGTGGCTTGGAAACTTGATAACGCTCTTTTGGGCTTAGTTGTAAATAGCGTTTAGAATGCCCGTTGGGACTTCCCCTTATAGGATGGTTTTTTTTTTGGCAAGGCATTCCATCTTCCCGTCGAACTTGAACACAAGGCCTTGTGGGCACTAAAGAAGTTGAATATGGACTAGGAAGCATCAACCAAGCTGAGGTTGTTTCAGATGAATGAGATGGATGAATTCTGATACCATGCCTATGAAAGTGTGGCCTTTGTGCAAGGAGAAGATGAAATACTACCATGATGTCAAGATCGTCAAGCGAGACTTTTAGAAGGGTGATGCGGTCCTGCTGTGTAACTCAACTTTTGAAGCTTTTTTCGAGCAAATTGAAATCCAAATGGTCTAAAACTTTTGATGTAGTGAGTGTTTCACCTATTGGCTCAATGTAATTGAAGTCCAGAGATGGAACTCGGATATTTAAGGTTAATGTCTAGAGGGTGAAGCACTACCATTGGTGCATTGATACAGAGAGGACCGTTGACAAACACGGGATGAAGCATGGCTACACTCCTGGCCCAGAGTAAAAGGATACAACCGTCGTGCCGCGATGTTAAATCAAGCGCTTCTTAGGAGGCAACCCAAGGTTTTAAATTCTTGTATTTTGCTTTTGTTGCATTTTTTAGTGGTAGTAGCTTTTGTATGGTTTGATGTTCTCTTTGGTGTAGGAATATAATGCTGGAAAAGTTAAGTGTGAAAGGTAGAAAAGCGACTCATATTTATTTATACGGACCGTACTTTTGGGTCGTATCGATGATAAACAAAAAAATTACTCACTTTTGTTCCATCAAAGAAATACGATCGGGAAGTAAGGACCGTATTTAGTTTTACAGACCGTAACTGTGGGCATAATTGCAAGAAAAGAAAAAGTAGAAATACAACCAAAGATACGAACTGTAATTAAAGAATTTGTCAAAAATATGGTCCATATTATGAGAGGCCATGTCAGTAAATTGCCTAGGTATGCCTCTAAAAAACACTGTTCACAGAGGTGGAGGGTCCTAACCATCTAGAAGGGGCCGTCAGGACAGAACAACGATCCACACCCGACTGCGGGATGAACCTTTTGACTAAAAGAAGGAGGAGGTCATACCAGCAAAGAAGAATAGGGGTGTTTCCACATCCGCGCCCCGAAACACAAAACCTTATTCTAATTCCTCCCAATCTGAAGAGGAGGGATCTTTCTCCTCAGACTCTGGTAATGAGGAAAATGAGGACACTGAATAGGAAAGTGGCTCAGCCACTGAGCCTTCTACTACTCCTTCGAATCCTCAAGCCCGTAATAAAGAAGAGGTCTGAGTGTTGGAAGTAAGGAGCAAACAGTTAAAGGATGATAACCTGAAGTTTGGGGTCAAGGGATCCAAAGAATTATATGACCAAGGAATAGCTCCGACAAAGAGAGGGAGAAAGTCACGGATAAGTATATAGAAAAAGCGGCAGATCACTTTTAAGGGACTAACCACCTATCCCCACACTCTTGAGGCACTCCACCTTTATCAATTCGAGGTTTTTGGTAACTATCCCGGAGACTATTTCCCAGTCATTGTGCGAGAATTCTGTGCCTCGTATGGGGCCACTTTAGTGTCAATGAGATGAGCGGGTCAGACCAAATAGCAAGTCCCAATACAGGATATGATTATGGTCCGAAATGTCAAGGTATACATAAGAAGCAAAGCAATCAATAAAGTCTACTACTGTTATATCCCGTGTTTGGAACGTCGGGACGATTCGGGTTAACTAGGATAAGTTAGGGTCAGGACCATTCCGGGATGCGAAGTCGAGACGTGTGACCTTCAATTTTGTCGTAGGACCTAAGTGTGTATGATGTTATTGGCATGGAAACATCAAAGAAACTTTGGGACCAAAGATGGAATTATGAGAAGTGGTCAATTATTGAGAAAAATGAGAGAATGAAATAGGGCCATGGCCGGCCACCTTTAGGAGTGGGCCATGGCCACATGGTTGGCTATATTATGAAATATAAGGATGACTTAAGGGACCATTTCATCATCTTAAGACTTAGAGAAAAATTGAGAACCTTGGAGAAGAAAAATACCATTCGGCCAACCCAAGGAAATTTCAAGACCAAGATTAAGCCTTCACAAAATTATTTCTCTTAAGCAAATCTACTAATTCAAAGGTGCTTGATAACGTGGAGTTGTTGTTTCAAGCGTTGGATTGTTCGTTTTCATCCTTGGCCAACTTTGGATAAATTGAGGAGTTGTGAAGAAAGGTAAATTCTAACCTTGTTTTATGAGTTATGGAAGGTTTATGTGTGTTTTTGTATGTTAATATGGATGGAATTCATGGAAATTTGGTGTTTGAAGTTGAGCCGTGTACTATGCTATTTAGCCGTGCATGTGTGTGTGTTGTGTTAAAGGTGGTGCATGAGTTCTATGTAGTATGTTTGGTTGTTGTAGAGTGTTGAAGTGAATGAAAATCATGAAGTGTGTATATATAGTGTGTTGGCCGAATATGGCCCCTTTTGTGTGTCAAGAAATGAATTAGTTTTCTTGGAATTTTGGTTGTTGTTGTTATGTGGATTCTATGTTGGAAATAAGAGTTTAATGATTCAAATTGGTATTGTAAGTGTTATGGGCTGATTTGGAAGGTTTGATGCATTTAGTGTAATTTTTATGTTTATGGAAATGACATGGTTAGAGTATGAATTGTTGGAGCAAATCATGATTTGAAATCGAGAAATGTGTTAGAGTTGGGGTTCTCGGGTTTGGGGGACCATTTCGGGTGGAATGGAGTATTTGTTGGGTTGTTGGAAATATTGCATGAATTATTTAAAGAGTTCTTGAATGTTGTTTGAATGGTTTTGGATTGATAATTGAATATGTTAGTTTGATTACATGTTGGTTTGTAAGTATGTAGTTGTAGTAAGCATAATTGGAATATTGTTGGAATGTGTGGAGAAGGATTATTAATGTTCGAATGTGTTTGAATTGATTATGGATATTGTTGGATTGATTGTTGGTGTTGTTGTGTTGTTGAATTTGGCAACAGTTGAATTCTCGGGGTTGGTCTATTTTCGAAGTCTTTGCGCAATTTCTATTATTATGTGTTAGTTTGGAAATGAGCTTCTAAATGCTTGGTTGACGTTGGTATTTATTAATGTTATGTAGATCTTGGAGAATTCGAGATATAAGTTTGATTTGGATTAGCGTTGTGTGCGAGCGAGGTATGTAAAGCTTAACTCTTCTTTCTTTTGGCATGTCTTAGTTGTACATAGGCTACGACACGAGTCTCGAGGTGGAAATTCTACTCTCACAATCCGAGCATGGCTATGATTCGCGTTTGTCTTTTGGTACTCGTATGTTGATGTGAGAAAATATTGGTTTTGATGTTGTTGGAAAAATTGATTTTTAAAGTTGCACAAAAACTTGGTTTTCAAAAGAATTTTATTCTTAAACGATGTTGAAACTACGAACGCTCATAACTTTCGACTAAGGGCTCGGATTGCCTCGATATCGCTGTGGGAGGTTGTATGACGTGTGATGAGTATGTTTTCCATAGGCGGGCCCGGCTCGGGTTGACACTCGTCCGTGGGTCCCGCGACCTTCTTTTGTACTTTTCGATGACGTTTGAGAGAGTTTGGTATGACGATTTTCCCGATCCCCAAGTATGGTTATTTTACTTACTTTTTGAACTTGTGATAACGATTTTATGCATATGGTTACTCACGACTCGCTCGTGCGTGTTGTTGGTACATCTTTCACGGTTCCGGCCGGTTTGTTGTCGTGCGCACTACGATATATTCCGGTGTTATGCTGTGATATGGCTTATGATGTATTGTGATGATGTGTTGCGTTCGGGGTTGTACGGAGATTTGAAACCTTCTGGTGTTATGTTGTGTTATGGCGCCATCGACGGGCGGGCGACCATATTTTCTCGTGCCTTACTTTTGCATGGTTTCTATTTTAAAAATAAACATTTGGCATTTTGGAAATGTACTTACTTTCGGTACTTACGTTTCGAGGTGACTCGATTATTTCTTGTATTTTACGCTTTGCATACTCGGTACATATTTCGTACCGACCCCTTTTCTTCGAAGCCGCGTTTCATGCCGCGGTACGACGCCCCGTTGGCGATCCGCCGATTTAGAGACTTTGTTTCTGTGCTTTGTGTTGGAGTGCTCCTTTCATCCCGGAGCCTATATCTTGGTATATACTTATTCATTGCATATATGTGTGTGTGTCCAGGGGTACGGCGGGGTCCTGTCCCGTCATATGATTCTGTTGGTTTGTTTAGAGGCACTGTAGATGTATATGTGGGTTATGTGCCTACTGCGTACGATGTGTTCGTATGTTATATGTTTTGGGCGAACCTATTCGCCGTGGAAGCCCTGTCGGCTCGCATGTATATATTTTGGGCCGTTGTGCCATTGATAGCCTCGCGGCTTCTATGTATGTGTATGGTTGTGTTTGAGACAGCGTTTGATGTTCATATGTGCATAAGCCAGGTGTGTGTGATTCGGGTTCGATAAATGCGTTTGGGTGCCCAACTCGGGCACTAGTCACGGCCTACGGGGTTGGGTCGTGACAAAAGTGGTATCAGAGCGGTTTGTCCTCGGAATGTCTACAGGCCGTGTCTCGTAGAGTCTTGTTTATCGGTGTGTTGTGCACCACATCTATAAGCAGGAGCCTACAGGACATCTAGGATGTTACTTTTCCTTGAATCTTAGATCGTGCAATAGAGCTGTGCTATTAAGACGACTCTTTTCTGACCAATTGTTATATCTTTCAGCGATGCCTCCGAAGAAGGCAACGGCCGCCCAGAAGGGCAAGGTGGTGGCAGGAGAGACTAATAGGGTGCCGAGAGTTACACGGGCACGTGCTCGGACTACGCCCGGTAGTGTCCTGGTACTATCCCGCCCTACAGTTGCTACTACACCACCTGCCACTATTACGCCACTTGCAGCACAGCAAGGGGATGATTCCTTTGCATTCACCGGAGAAAACTTTCAAGACATAACCATCAAAGCAACAAAGACTGTGAATCAGGTAAGCATTATTATGAAGCAGATTCGAGGGTATGTGGCAAAACAGATTAAATTAGCCATAACACTAATACAGGCAACAACTAAGAAGTCTCATGAAGTTATCTAAATAAGTCTTGATGGGTATGAGACAAGACTGGCTGCAGAAGAAAAGACAAGAACCAGAGGTGTTATAGGATCGCTTCGGGATGAGCTTGCCAGATTGAAAGTTGATGTTAAAGGTGTGAGACCAGGCTGTGTTGGAAGATCCAATTCCAACTACACAGTTTAACATGGAGGAGCTGATCTATGTCGAGAACTTTCTTGATAACGATGATGATGACGAGTCCACAGTACAGAACAAGAGAACTAGAAAATAGGGTGATGTGGAGCCATCTGCTGAGGACCCAGAGGAGGTGACTTGGAGGTTTCACCTCCAGAAGGATAAAGGTTTCCAGTTGGCTGTGCATAATTCTCTGCGAGAAAGTTAGCCGGATCCTGCTGGTGCTTCTTCTAGTCAACCATCAATGGAGTCGCTGCTGCTCGGCCAGCCCATCCTACCGGCTAATACCATTGTTCCTACTTCTGAGGAGACAACTACTACTAAGGCTAGTGCAGCAACTCTATCTCAGGTACCTCTTACCCTTACTTATGCTTATTTTGATCCATTAGGGACATTGCATAGTTTTTTAGTTGGGGGTGGGGCTACTTGAGTTGTTATATGTGCATATATGTGTTTAGGACCCCTTGAATTTTCTTTGCTAGAGTACTTTTCTTGAGGGGTTTATTTCTGTTGAAACTGGCATGTTTAGGTTGTTGCCTAGATAGAGTAGAGTAGTAATAACTTATATGGTAGTGCTTTTGAACTTATGGCATGTTTTGTATAGTTGGTTGAAATTTGTAGACTCTTCAAAAAAATTGATGCGTACTTAGGAATTACTAGTGATTGACGCGATTGATTCTTTTTATGAGATCACGGTTATTGGGGTATTGTGGATGACGAATGATCACTAGGAGGTTGTATTTTCATTAGCAAAAGAGATTTTTATGCCATTGTGTGTGTGAGTTGTTAGTTGTGTTCATGCTCTGCATTTGCAATCTAGAACTTGCTTGCTTTGTCATGCTCGAATTCTAAGGATAGTTTGGTTGTTGAGATGATCTTAGGCTTTCTTTGTGTAAACTTCAGTCACTTTGCCTTATAAGCCTTACCCGTTTATGTATATATGATCCCTAGTTTTTCCCCTTTGAGCCTTTGACCTTTTCCTTGACTAGCCGCTAACCAACTCATACCTTTGTTTGAAATAATTCCATCTTTACACCCATTCTCTCCTTAACACTATAAGAGAAAACAAAAAGGCTAAAAGCCTAAGTTGGGGGTGAAACATATGCGAAAGAAGAGGCCTAAAGCCTAAGTTGGGGGTGGTGTGAGTTACCTAGTAGAGGATTAGATGTGGTTGTTGTGTAGTTACTGTAAATTCTATTAAAAAAAAAGAGAGAAAAATCAGAAAATCACTGTAAAAAAAATAGTTAATACATAGTAGTTTTTTTTTACACCATATCAAAGATGAAAAAGTAAAAAGAGGGAGGAAGAAAGGCAAATAAAGGGGAAAAAAAGTGTAGTATTCAAGGTGGGTGAGTACTAATTCCCAAATATCTATCCTACTCGTCCCTAAGCCTACATTACAAGCTGAGAAAAAGTCATAGTCTGATCACAACCGAATCATCTGAAGTTGAAGGCATCAAAAATAAGGGCAAACATATGGCATTTGCATTTGTAGTACATGAAATTCTTTGTGAGTATGAGTGTTTCTCTTGATCTTTGTCTTTATCCTATTTATTCATGTACATATGTGTGTGGGACATTCTTTGGTTTTTGAGGGCATAAGGGTTAAAAATGGGAAATGTGGAACAACCATCCAAGGCGGTGTTTCTGTGTCCATTGATATTTCCAATAATGTGATGTCATAGATTGAAGCTTTACTGTGAGTCTTAGCCATCTTGAGTCATGTATCGTATCATTGATCCTAAAATGAGGTGGTTAGCTATGAGAAACATGCATGTCTGTAGTTCGGAGTAAAAACCATTATAGACATTGTTACTGTGTTGTATCTAAGCTTAGTTAGGTCATTTGTGTTGTGTTACTTTCTTGAGGACAAGCAAAGACTTTATGTTGGGGATGTTGATGTGCCGTGAAATTATACCATAATTGATTCCTTGTGACGAGAATTTTTACTTGTTTTTAAGAAAGTAAGTGTCGTTTTGATGTGTCTTTGTGTATTTCAGGTAATTCGAGGTTAGAAGGACAAAAACAATGAAATTTCACAAACTGACGCAAAAAGGAGGAGAAGTACGGACCGTACTTATTTGTACAGGCCGTACTCTTGGGCGTAACTGGCATGGCAAGAAATAGAAGCTCAACTTTTGGATGTTGATGATTACGGTCAAGTGTTATGGTCCGTAACTATTTATACAAGCCGTATCTTAGTTTGTAATTTGAAGTGAAGAAGAACTGAAGGAAGGAAGATACCGACCGTACTTCTAAATATTGTATGTACAAGTGGCCTGTAAATCTTGACCTAGACAAGGATTCAGTGACCGAAATATTGATATGCGGTCCGTACTTAATTGTACGGACCGTATCTTATGCCGTCAGGGGCAATTTTATCAGTTGTAATTTCGTGTTTTTGAGACCTTATAAATAGTTTATCGTAGGGTTTTATTTATTATTCAATGTCAAACTTTGTCTTTTGACTAGAGAGAATTTAATACTTTATTGTTTTAAAGCTTTTGAGACAGAATACAAATTACATCATCTTCTTTTATTCAATACATAAGCTTTATGAATTCTTTAATATTTTGTTGTTAGTTCTTCAATATGAGTAGCTAAATTTCATACTAAGGTTGTGAACCGAATTATGGGTGTTATGTGATTGGGAATTGCAATTGATATATGCATAATGGGTTGTTAGGGTTTACTTATTCTTTATTCTTCATTGTTAGTTGATAGTTGCATACATTAACTTAAGCCATAAGCCTTGCTTTATTTGGAAAATTAAGTTAGGGTTTGGTAATAACAAGTAACAAGAACTCGGGGTCTTAACCCTCATTTAATAGATTCACCTAGGGATAAGAGAAATTAACTTGGCATAATATTAACCGTTCTTCATATATACTCTTTTATATTTGGGAAAATCATATAGGAAATAGTCCTTAGCTATTAGGCATTGTTACAACAATCCATTAGAAGTATATCAAGATACATATCCATAACATACACTTCATCTAAAGGGGATACAATCTTGGTTTCTTTAATCATATTTATTACAATCAAAGCAATCTAGTTAATAAACAAAAAAACTTTCACAAACTCAATGGAATACGAACTTAGACCGCAAGAAAGTACTCAACTAATTCAGTAACCTTTTCACACCCTATTCCCCGTGGGATTTGACCCCAACCTAGTTAGGTTACTATATATGACATTATCCCTTTTACTCCATTTAATAGGTGTAACTTAAGCGTATCAGCTAGTCGGGCAAGACTCACCAACATTAACCTGGCGGACCCATCCAATCAGCTCTCCAGGCTTCAGCTAGTGTTCCTTCGAGGTAGAGTGAATTTAGTGCAGGACAGACTTCTAAGGGTTCCTATTATCGACCTGCAGACCGTGGTGGTTATACTGGTTCTTCAGCTTTCGTGTCATAGCCTCGAGAGGTTAGATGCTATAAGTGTGGCGACATGGGGTACTTTGCCAGAGAGTGCACCAGGCCTAAATAGAGTGGGGCCTAGCAAGGTTCTAGATTTCAGACTCCTAGGACTCCAGCGCCTTCAGTTAGCAGAGGTGGAAACTCGAGTAGGGGCGTTGCTCAGATATGCTGTTATACATCATAAATTTTTGTGCCATTTGTTTCATAAGTAAACTAATGTAATCTCGGAGAGGCCATGGAACCCCTATAATGTTAAGAAAGACTTTTAATAATTGTTAAGCATGTGCCATAAGGTTTCAAGGTTAAGCGAATCAGTGTTATAACCCGTACTTTCGGGATGAAAACTAGGAGTACATAATATGCTAAGGAGGTCATATTGTAATGTTTTTGAAGTGTTTAATTTTCATATGTTATGTTTTGAAGACAAGCGAGTTGTAAAACGAAAGTCGGCAAAAGTTTTCGCAAGTTACGTTTATAATTTTACTGAAATTTGGGTCTAATATCACTAAGCTTTTCTTCCAATGTGCGTGTAGTTATGGGGTGGTACACCCACCATATCGAAGGTCTACGAGTCTAGTTTTCAACGCATTACGTTCATTCATACAATGTCAGAATAGAGAGATATTCGCGTTTTTGCGAGACTATGCAGTCAGCCTCGCTGCGACCCACTTGAGGCGGTGGCTGACTTTGCTTTACAATATATTCGTTTCCAGCCTCATTTTTTCATTATTCTTCAACCAAAACTCATCCTAAGGCTCCTTACAACCCTCCCCAATAGGTCATAGTCATTGAAGAACCAAACATAAAGATTTGATGCAAGTTTCACATTGGGAATCAAATTAAGTGAAAGGAAATCACTTCTATGTCATTGTATTGTTATTAAGCACTAGCTAGGAGAAGCTTGGAACTCGACTTGAGGCTACTGTATAAGGTGAGTATGTTATGTTCCTAGTTGTGCTTATGATTATTTTTGTGTTGGTTAAGGTGAATTGATGAAATAAACATGAACTTGCGAATAGAGTTGTTATTTGGAAAGAGTTGAGTTTGTGGGCTTTCTTCTCGTTATGATTATATGTTATAAGGCTGGAATCAGTAGTAAATGATTTCGTTATCATTTTAAGGATGTCTTTAAGTTTATAAAGGAAGCTATAAAAGATGATGTGGGTTGTACGAGTCTCAATTCGAGCTTATCGCTCGTTATGGAGCGTTGTGAAGTTGTTAGTATATGTCTTGTTGTTGATATTTGTGTTGTTGTTTTGGGTTCTTTGTTGTGATATAGATAATTGGGAGAAACAAGTGTTATTGGGGAGATACTGCCCGTTTCGTTTTAGGATCAAGTTATCGATTGATATACATGATATACGAAAGCCATCTAAAGTCATATATGTATTCCATTGTTATAGGATTGGCACATTAATTGTGGGAAGTTCCTGGTTGAGTTGCTTGGATGACGTGAGGTATATAATGCCTATCCTTTTTTTGTCTTGGCATGATCCCGTATATAGTAAGCGTTTATCAAATTTTAAAGCAAAAAAACTATTATTTAAAGCTGTCATAGAGGTGTAACGCTTCTAGAAATGGTATTGTATCATCCGAGGGGTTTTTATCCGCTCTTTAGTTCACTGTTAATAGAAGATTCAGAAAGAAACAAGTTGACGTCTTTACATATTTCATTTTACACTTGATATACAACATGATATACATATATTTCCTTTAGCCTGGCCACTTAGTCAGAGAGACAGATATGCCGGCCTACGGGTCAGTGAGACAGATTTGCCTAGCCTTATGGTCAGTGAGACTTTATAAAGTAAGAGCGTGACAAACTTCTTAAAGCGAGATTATCGACTAGAGCTTTCCTTAGAGGTGTATAGCCTCCCTGTGTTGTGTCGTATTTTCGAAAGACTCTTACAATCTTTTTGTGTTCATGATCCTAGAGAAAGGTATAAAGAGACATTTTTTCCTCTTCACATATCTCAGTTTATACTTGACATGTTTCAAATCAGAAACGACTAGCAAAAGAACTTGTTTTCTAAAAGAATTCCACTTCCATCTCTTTAGAATTATATTGCTATTATCTGATTTGTCCCTTGTCGGGAGTACTTTTTGTGTTAGATCTCGTGGTTCTGTAATAGAATTTTGATAGTTTGGTATAGATATTGTTGATAGCATGGTGGGTGGTTATAAAAGAACTGCGCCAAGCATGTATGGCCGGATAGACAAAGCACCAAGCCTCCGACGGTCGAATAGAGATTGCACCGAGCCACATATAGCCGGGTAGAGATGCACCGAGCCATGCATGGCCTGGTAGTTAGCACCGAGCCTCCGATAGCCGGGTAGAGATTGCACCGAGCCATATATGGCTAGGTGGAGATGCACCTAGCCACGCATGGCCAGGTAGTCAGCACCGAGCCTCAGATATGGCCGGGTAAACTCGATAGTACAGTTTGCTTGTGAGTTGAGTAGAGGCAGATAGATGTACTTCTCAGGTTTCTCTAATCCTTGTTTATTTCAGCAGATTTATGTATTTCAGATTAGTTGTATTTCAGTTTCAGTTATCTATTGCCTTACATACTTGGTACATTATTTCGTACTGACGTCCCTTTTGTCGATGGCGCTGTATTTATACCTGCAGGTACAGATAGACAGACTGGTAGACCTTCCCAGTAGGCAAGATCTGACCTCAGCTGATTGGTGAGCTCCCTTTGTTCGGAGTTGTCGGGTCATTTGGAGTCTTTCTTTTGTGACTACAGATTTGATGGGTAGGTTTATTCCTACCTCAAGGCAAGGAAAATGATCGCCAAAGGCTATATTTATCATCTATTCCGAGTTCATGACACTGAAGCAAAGCCACCGACTTTTCAATCCGTCCTGGTAGTGAATGAATTTTCGGATGTATTTGTCGATGAACTTCCAGGCCTTCCTCCGGAAAGAGAGATTGACTTTGCTATCGATGTGTTACCGGACACTAAACCAATCTCTATTCCTCTTTACCGAATGGCTCCTGTAGAGTTGAAAGACCTAAAGGCACAATTGAAAGATTTGCTCGAGAAGGAATTTATAAGACCCCGTTCATCGCCATGGGGAGCACCGGTCCTATTTGTAAGAAAGAAGGATGGTTCTTTGCAGATATGCATAAACTATAGACAGTTGAACAAGGTGACAATCAGGAATAAATATCGGCTCCCAAGAATCGACAATTTATTTGACCAATTACAGGGTGCCAAATGGTTTTTCAAAATCGATCTATGATCGGGGTATCACCAAGTGAGGGTTAGAGAAGAAGATATTCCCAAAACAGCTTTCAGAATGAGATATGATCACTATGAATTCCGGGTGATGTCATTTGGGTTGACTAATGCTCCGGCGGTGTTTATGAATCTGATGAATAACATATTCAGGCCCTTTATAGATCTATTTGTGAACGTGTTCGTCGATGATATCTTAGTATATTCTCAGTCAGAAACGGAGCACGCAGACCACTTGCGTATTGTCCTTAAAATTCTTCAGACTCGTGAGTTGTATACTAAATTTTCAAAATGTGAGTTCTGGCTGAATTCTGTGACCTTTCTAGGCCATATCATTTCAGCTGATAGTATTCGAGTTGATACTCAGAAAATTGAGGTAACGTGAAGACTTGGCCAAGCCCTACGACGCCTATAGAATTTCATAGTTTTCTGGGATTGGAAGGTTACTATAGAAGATTTGTAGAAGGGTTTTCTTCTATTTCACCATTGACGAAGCTAACTCAAAAATCAACAAAATTTCAATGGACTGATACTTGTGAACGCAGTTTCCAGGAATTGAAGGATATATTAACTTTAGCCCCAGTCCTGGCACTCCCAGAAGGGCCAGATGGTTATGTTGTGTATTGTGATGCCTCTGGTGTTGGGTTAGGCTATGTGTTAATGCAGCACGGTAAAGTCATTGCCTACGCTTCCCGGCAGTTGCGGAAACATGAAAAGAACTATCCAACTCATGACCTCGAATTGGCTGCGGTTATTCATGCACTAAAGATGTGGAGACACTATTTGTATGGCGTTCATGTCGATATTTATACGGATCACAAGAGTCTCCAATATATCTTCAAGCAGAAGGAGTTAAACCTACGACAGAGGCGGTGGTTAGAATTATTAAAGGATTATGATGTGAGTATTTTATACCACCCCGAAAAGGTGAATGTAGTAGCTGATGCACTTAGCCGCAAATCAATGGGTAGTCTATATGAGGTCCCTTCGGAGAAGAAAGAATTAATTCGCGAGCTTCACCAGCTAGCCAGCCTTGGATTTCGTCTAATTGATTCGAGTAATGCAAGAATTGGTATTCACAACCCAGCTGTTTCGTCCTTAGTGCCAATATGAGGACCCTCAGTTGAGTCACTATAGAGATACATTTCCTTAGAAAGAGAAGTCGCTAGTTGAAGTTTCTACAGATGGAGTTCTTAGATACCAAGACAGGCAATGTGTTCCAAATGTTGCAGGGCTATGTCATCGTATTCTAGAAGAGGCTCATTATTCTCGGTATTCCATTCACCCAGGAGCGGCAAATATATATCACAATCTCAAGTTAATGTATTGGTGGGATGCAATGAAGAAAGATATAGCAGAATTTGTAGCTCAATGTCCAAATTGTCAACAAGTGAAAATTGAGCATCAAAATCCAGGAGGATTATTGCAAGCGATGGAAATTCCCGCCTGAAAATGGGAAGTAATTAACATGGATTTCATTCTAGGTTTGCCTCGCTCCCAACGCAAGTATGATTCTATATAGGTGATCGTGGACAGACTGACGAAATCAGCTCATTTTCTTCCAGTCAAAACCACATACTCAGCAGAAGATTATGCAAGGTTATATCTTAAAGAGATTGTGCGACTCCATGGTGTCCCGATATCTATTATCACAGATAGAGGAGCATTTACAGCTAAATTCTGGAAGTCTTTCCAAGAAGGTTTGGGTACTCAGGTAAGGCTTAGCACAGCGTTTCATCCACAAACTGATGGGCAAGCCGAACGCACCATTCATACCTTGGAAGATATGTTGCGGGCATGTGTGCTAGATTTCGGAGGTAGCAGGGATGATCACTTGCCTCTTATTGAGTTTGCATACAACAATAGTTATCATTCCAGTATTCAGATGGCCCCGTATAAAGCTCTATATAGAAGGAAGTGTAGATCCCCAATTGGGTGGTTTGAAGTAGGAGAGGTACAACTAATAGGTTCGGAGTTGATTCAACAAGCGGTGGAAAAGATCAAGGTTATCCGAGATTGATTGTTGATAGCCCAAAGTTGCCAGAAATCTTATGCGGACAATCGTAGGTGAGGCTTAGAATTTCAAGTTGATGATTGGGTATTCTTGAAGGTATCACCGATGAAAGGCGTGATGAGATTTTTCAAGAAGGGAAAGTTAAGTCCTCGATAGATTAGACCTTATAAAATTATCCACAAGATAGGCCAAGTAGCTTATGAACTGGACTTACCTCCAGAACTTGGATCAGTCCATCCAGTTTTCCATGTATCAATGCTCTGTAAATGTGTTGGAGATCCATCCAGAGTTATGCCGATAGATGATGTCCAGATTACTGAGAAGTTGACTTATGAAGAGGTGCCCATTGCCATACTGGATAGGCAAGTGCGGAAGCTCAGGAACAAAGAAGCAGCTTCAGTTAAGGTCTTGTGGCGAAACAATAATTGAGAGGAGATGACTTGGGAAGTGGAAGAATACATGAATTCCAAGTACCCACACTTATTTTAACCCCCGAAAGAGATTCAAGATGAGACATTAGTATTATGAGGTATGTAATAATTTCTTTTAGTGCTTTGGGGTCGTGTGTGACCATATTTTCTTGCCATTGTGTTGTAGCCCTGTGAGGCGTTGTTATTATGGGTTGTTATGATAGGATGGTAGCGCCATATTACAGGAGAAACCCTGGAGAAATTTCTGTAGAATTCCCAAGAACTTAACATTCGAGGACGAATGTTTTTAAAGGGGGGAAAACTGTTACACCTCGAAAAATTTCATGTCGTCATGTGGTGGATAGACTAACGCAGGGTGAGATGAATACGATGTCCCTACAAGTAAGAAAGGTTACTTAACGGTTCTAATTAAGATTCCAAAGACGTTTGAAGCAAGAGAAAGAAAGTTCGTTGAAGAATGTTAAGTATAAGTCGTGTTTTGAAAGGGGTTGCAAGTACCGAGCTAATGTTGATCTAATGATGTCTTGAGGAAATTTAATAACTTTCCTTAAGTTGTTAATGAAGTGCTAAACAAGTGCTAAGAAGGTTCCATAAATATTGGAGATCAAACGAAACGATGAAAATAATTTCAGAAAAGTAGAGTTATACGACCACTTATACGGTCCGTATAAGGGTCCGTATAACCCAACAGAAAAGATGTTTTCCCTGATGGTGAAATACGGACACTTATACGGACCGTATAACTTTATACGGACCGTATAAGGGTCCGTATAACACCCGACGGGCTGAGTATTTTTTCAAGTAGATAAATATGTTCCCACTTCTAAATTTTCATTCTTCCAACTTCTCCACTTCTCTAAGTGTCTAGAACATTCCACACCCGTCACTCACATAAATTCAAGGGAAATCAAAGATCAACATCACCAATCCAAGGAAATCAAGTGCAAGGAAGCTCTCTAGGGTGCTAGAAAATCAAGAAATCTCTTTGGAATTGGAGTTAGGGTTTTCTCCAAGTGAGGCATTTCCATCCAAAACCCATTCCTACACAATCAAGGTGAGTTTTATGATCACTTCATGTTATTTAGAATATTGAAGGGTTGAAAGACTTGGATTATGGAAGAAAGTAGAATATGGAGCTCAAATGTGAAATAATGGTGTTCTTGAATAATAGTTTCACATGAACCATAATTCTTGAGATATTATGAGTATAATCTTATTATAAAAAATATTAAGAATGTTGGAGAAGCATTATATGTGGATGAATACGACGTTGGGTGATAACCATGGTTATGGATGACTTTGAGAGGGAATTGTAAGAATTGAATAATGTCGAACTTGACAAAGTTATTGATTATGATATTATGAATGTTGTTATTGATGTTGGGAGTTGTTATAGCACATGGAGGAAGTTGTAGAAACAAAGGAGATGCTATCCAATTTTTGTTAGCTTTAGCTTAAGCTTAAGTATATTTCCGATTATCTAATTCTAGTACGAATTCCCTTGAATGTAGAATCATGAACATTGGAGGAAAGCGCTTAATTGATAAAGTTAGAGAGAAATCAAGGTATGTGAGGCTAGTCCCTTCTTTTTCTAAGGCATGGTTCCTATAACATAACTTCCTTTATCTTTCCATGACCATCTTGTATTTCGAAACTATGAGTCTATGATTAATAAGAGATATGTTATGAATATGATAATGACGATGATGAGCCTAATTCTAGAGATTCTAAGCTTATGATATGATATTCTTATGAAGCTAATGATTCCTTGTTGGTATTCATTGTTGTTAGACTTACCATAAAATGCTAGTTCCTTCAAGGTGAGGCATGATAATCATGACTACTGTCATGGGCCTAAAATCTAAGGCGTCGTGGGGCAGCCTTGATGGTCTCGATCACCACTCAATGCTTCAGCCCTAACTCGTTCACTGGCACAAAAGCAGTGAATAAACTAAGCTAAACACAAGAAAGCTGGAAAGAAGAAGAACACAGTTTGGGAGGCAAGTGCCCTTTTTCAATATATTTTGTGAGTGAATTTTACAAGTATGCAAGGATGTGTTGGCCCTAATGGCTTACACGTTTATATAGCTGAAAATATATCCCTAAGGGGTTGATTTTACAAGGGGAAAAGGGCGCCTAAAATCTGTTTAAGCAAATGGGGAAACATTGGGGGAAAACGGTCACTTTCCAAAGCAAGTCGCGCAGTCGCCTTTCGTCGCAAGCGTGCTTGCCTCTCGCTGGGCGGGGAACCGATCCGCCTATGGCTATGCTCCCAAGGCATTAATTGCTTCCCATGGTTATACAAGGAACCTCCCACGCTTGTTGACTCTTTGGCACACGATTTTTGGCTAGTGCTTGGCTGATTTGAATTTTCCCATGGCGCTAAGTGCGGGCTGTTTGGCGCGGGCAGTGGTTGGGCGGCACACTCTCCCTCAACTGTTTTGGCGACGACCGCGGCACCACACAACTGCAAAAACTCGTGAACCTTATCCTTGAATTGCCATAAGTCCTCGTATTTTTCCCATGTTGCCTCCTCGGGTGATTGTCCCTTCCAATGGACAAGGAATTGGGCACTAGAATTGCCCCAACCTTTGCCTCGGACCAATTGATGATCAATGATTGCCTCGATTTCTTTGTCCTTGGCAGCAGGTGTCTCAAAAATCCTAACACAGCTGGCTTGAGCCCGACCCTCGTCTTCCTTGTCTTCAAAATATGGCTTTAGTTGACTAGCATGGAAGACGGGATAAATCTTCAAATGATGTGGCATGTCCAACCGATAAGAAATCTTGCCCACCTTGGCAACGATTTCAAAGGGGCTCTCATAACGCCGAATCAAACTCTGATTCAAGCTCCTTAATGACTTGAACTGCCTCGGGTTGAGCTTGACCATGACTTTGTCGCCAATTCTGTAATTAGTTGGACGACGTTTGCGATCAGCGAACTTCTTCATTTTCCGAGCAGCCCTGTCAAGATATGACCTGGCCCTATCAACTTGTTCCTCCCAGGCCTTGGCCATGTGATATGCCCGTGGATTCCGCAATTCGGCCCGAGCGGGCAGCGATTGTGGTGTATTAGGCTGCTGCCCAGTGGCTAACTCAAATGGACTCCTCCCCGTCGACTCACTACGTTGCAAATTGTATGAAAATTGGGCAGTGTCAAGTAACTTGGCCCAATCCTTTTGATTGGCACTAACAAAGTGTCGCAAATAACACTCCAATAGCGCGTTGACTCTCTCCGTTTGGCCGTCGGTTTGAGGGTGAAAACTGGTTGAAAAATGTAATTCAGACCCCAACAAACTGAACAGCTCCTTCCAAAATGCCCCAGTGAATCGTGGGTCTCGGTCACTAATGATGTGCCTCAACACGCCCCAACGCTTGACAATGTCCCTTAAGAACAACTTTGCGGCTTCCTTGGCTTTGCAACTAGCCGTGGTGGGGCTGAAAGTTGCATACTTTGAGAACCGATCAACCACCACCATAATTGTGCCAAAACCCTCTGAATTGGGCAAACACGTGATAAAATCCATGGTGACGCTGTCCCATGGTCTCTCCGCTACGGGCAGTGGCTCGAGTAGGCCCCCAGGAACCTTGTTCTCCGTCTTGTCTTGTTGGCACACAAGACATGTGCGAACATAGACCTCAATGTCATCTCGCATGCGTGGCCAGTAATATGATGACTCTAGCAACGCCATGGTACGCTTCTGCCCTGGATGGCCTGCCCAGGCCGTGTCGTGCCCCTATTTGATTAGGGTGTGCCTAAGATTGCCCCATTTAGGCACATAAATGCGCCTGCCTGTGGTATAGAGAATACCGTCATCGACCCAAAATTTCTTCGTCTTGCCTTGACTGGCCAAGACAAGAAGCTGCTTCACCACCGGATCATCCGCATGCCTTGCTTGATGGCATCAATAATATCCGCTGGTCGTCGACCATAGATGCAAAGACCTTTGCCGACTTAACGCGTCGGCAACAACGTTGGCCTTCCCTGGCTTATACTCCAAAGTGTAGTCAAATTCCGCCAAAAAATCTTGCCACCGAGCTTGCTTGGGTGACAGTTTCTTTTGGGACTGAAAGTAACTTGTCGCCACGTTATCCGTTTTGACAATAAAGTGTGCCCCTAGTAAGTGATGACGCACGTCCTTAGGCAGTGGACTAAGCTGTCATCTCCTTCTCTTGGATAGTGTATCGCCGCTCCGCATTATTCAACTTTCGGCTTTCAAGCCCTCTTGCATAAGGACACCGCTAATAGCAAATTCAGATGCGTCGATGTGAACTTCAAACACTTTGGTGAAGTCGAGAAGAGACAAAACAGGCTCCTTTGTGATTGCCTCCTTGAGACCCTCAAATGCTTCTTGACATGAAGTTGTCCACTTCCATTCACGGCTTTTCTTCAACAAATCCGTAAGTGGTGCCGAAATGGCTGAATAACTAAGAATGAATCGCCTATAATAATTGGCAAGGCCAAGAAAAGACCGAAGTTCGGTTACTTTCGTTGGAATCTCCCAATCTCGAATAGCACTGATCTTGTCGCTATCCATCCGAATTTCTCCTTGGCTGATTGTATGCCCAAGGAATTGCACTTGTGGTTGGGCAAAAGTGCATTTCTCCTTCTTGACACACAGCTCGTTCTCCCTCAACACTTGGAAAACCTTGCGGAGATGCTCCATGTGCTCCTCCAAACTGTTGCTATACACCACGATGTAGTCAACATAGATGACAACAAACTGATCCAAAAATGGGTGGAAGAGTTTGTTCATTAACGTGCAAACAGTGGCAGGTGCGTTAGTCAAGCCGAATGGCATGACCAACCACTCAAATGCTCCATATCGAGTCACACAAGTTGTCTTTGACTCGTCGCCCTCAGCTATGCGGACCTGATAGTATCCCTTCCTAAATCCATCTTGGTAAACACCTTGGCCTGCCCCCAAACGATCAAAAAAATCAGCAATCAAAAGGATGGGATACTTGTTTTTCACTGTGACCTTGTTAAGAGCACGATAATCAATGCATAACCTCAATGTCCCTTCCTTCTTCTTTTGGAACAAAACAGGGGCTCCAAACGGTGCTTTTGATGGGCGAATGTGCCCAGCTTCAAGCAACTCCTTGAGCTGCTTTCTTAGCTCCTCAAGTTCGGGTGGTGCCATGCGATAAGGGGACATGGCAGGTGGCTTAGCTCCTGGAACCAACTCGATTTGGTGGTCAACCTCCCTATGCGGGGGTAACCGCTTGGGTAGCTTGTCGGGCATCACGTCCTTATTTTCTTCAAGGACCCGTTACACACATGGGGGCAGTGCTCCCCCCTCCTTGGAACTGCTTTCATCCGTGACTGCCACAAGAGCCGCAAGAAAGGTTGGCTCCCCTTTCTTGAACCCTTTTTACCAATGGCATTGCGGACAAGTGCACGCTCGCTTGATCACGTCACAAGAAAAACTTAGATCTCGAATCAAAAGTTGGTTGAGACGCGGCGAAATGAATGCGTTGATCTCATACCAAAAGTATAGACCCAACACAATATCAAAAACATCCATCGGGGCAATGGTGAAATCGGTGAATCCTTGCCAATCGCCTAGGACGAGATGGACTTTAGAGGCAAATCCGTTCACGTCCGTGGGAAGATAATTGACTGTTTTCAACAAAGAACTACTGGAAACATAGGAAAGGCTCAGTTCCTTTGCCTTCTCCTCCGTGATAAAATTATGTGTCGCACCGGTGTCCACCATGATGCAGACTGGTTTGCCCTTCAATGTTGCCTCGACGAACAGTGACCCTCTTGGCTTGATTTGGGGTGGCTTGGCCAAGATGGAAGCAAGCGTCATGTGATTGAATAAACCTGCCACCTTAGCCTTCGTTTGCTCCGCACCCTCCGCCTTTGTACCTTGCTCACCGGTCTGAACCCCGGCTTGCGCGCTTGTTTGTTTGTTGGCAGCAAACATTGCGCCTAACTTGCTCAACGAAGGACAATTTCTGTAGCCATGGCCTGCTTGTCCACACAAATAACAGCCGTTATTTGGAGTGAAGTTCTTCTTCCTTTTTTCGTAATTTTTACGAAAATTGGAATTAGAACCTCGGTTGCGATCTCGGTCTCCTTTGAAATCACGACCCTTATAGGGGACAAATCTGTTTTTGTCCTTGTTACCATGATCAACCTTGGCAGCAACTTGCTTCCCTCGGTTATCCTTTGCCTTAGCATTGTCGGTGCGAAAATCATTCAAAGACTCCCCCACCACAATGGCTTCATCAACGTCTTCAACTTGACGCCTTTGCAACTCTTGTTTGGCCCAGTTTTGAAGGCCATCCAAGAAGTAAAACAACAAATCCTCACTGGTCAGATTTGGGATTTGAAGAGTGAGCCTTGTGAACTCCTTCATGTACTCGCGGATGGAGGATGTTTGCTTGAGCTCCCTCAACTTTCGACGGGCCTCGTGCACAACATTTTGGGGGTAAAACTGCCGCTTTAACTCCCTCTTGAACTGCTCCCAATCCTCGATGGAACACGTTCCTTTCTCCATGTCCGCCTTCTTTCTATGCCACCACAATGTGGCTGTGTCGCCCAAATACATAGCTGCTGTCCGAATACGAGCAGCTTCGTCAACAATGTTGACGTGCTCGAAAAATTCTTCCATTTGCCAAATAAAATTTTTCACATCTTGAGCGTTCCTTTCACCCTTGAACTCCTTGGGTTTAGGAACCTCTATGCGGGTTTCTTGAAAGTTGATGGGACCAGCATTATTTGTGAGCTTGGCCGCTTCCATTTGCGTCTTCAAGGTCTCCACCTCTTCTTGCAAACTGGACAGCGCCTCCATGAGCCTGAGCTCAAGGCTGGTCAGGGCCTCCTTGTGCTCGTTGCTCTCCGTTTTGAGCTCTTTTTGGACTTCATCTAATCCATCAAGAGCTACTGATTCAAGAGTGCCAAAGTTGCCTTGCAAGGTGTCAAAACGCTGGTCGGAATCTTCTACTGGTACATGGACAACTGTATGGACCGATGGACTTACCAGCCTTGATCATTACAAAGGCCTTTCTCCGCATCGAGCGTATTGGAGAAAAAGATCAATATATTCCGTAGCTTACCCTTTAGAACTTTTTCAAGGTTCGCAACATGTTTACTTCCATTGTAGGTAATGTATTTGGGTTCAAAGCCTAGCTTCTGTGTGGACGACTTTCTCCACCAGCGTGTTCGACACCGAACTTTCGCACACATCACCCAAAGGTGGGGGGAAATGGATCTCGAGCGGGTGGACCTCGAACTCGGCTTTTGTCACGCTGTTTCTTCTGTTTTGTTGTCTTCTTGGTAGGGGACTCGTCTCCATCATGGTGCTCATCGTAAACAGCCTCTTCTTCGTTGTTGTTAGCCATGCTTGTTGCTCGCTCTGATACCACTTGTCACGGGCCTAAAATCTAAGGCGTCGTGGGGCAGCCTTGATGGTCTCGATCACCACTCAATGCTTCAGCCCTAACTCGTTCACTGGCACAAAAGCAGTGAATAAACTAAGCTAAACACAAGCAAGAACGCTGGAAAGAAAGAAGAACATGGTATGGGAGGCAAGTGCCCTTTTTCAATATATTTTGTGAGTGAATTTTACAAGTATGCAAGGATGTGTTGGCCCTAATGGCTTACACTTTTATATAGCTGAAAATATATCCCTAAGGGGTTGATTTTACAAGGGGAAAAGGGCGCCTAAAATCTGTTTAAGCAAATGGGGAAACATTGGGGGAAAACAGTCCACTTTCCCAAAGCGGTAAAACTGCAGGCTGCCTTTCGTTGACAGGCCTTGTGCTTGCCTCTGCTGGGCAGTGGGCACTGATCTGCCTATGGCTGTGCTCCCAAGGCATTAATTGCTTCCCATGGCTGTACAAGGAACCTCCCACGCTTGTTGACTCTTTGGCACACGATTTTTGGCTAGTGGTTGGCTGATTTGAATTTTCCCATGGCACTGAGCGTGGGATGTTTTGCGCGGGCAGTGGCTGGGCGGCACACTACTCCATAATGGAATAGGGGGTCCTCGACCTTACGTCACCCCGATAGAATTATAGCATTTAATAGATTTCTAATGCATGTTGTATGATAAGTATATAATGATGAGATGACACCGTGCCTAGATAGCCAGACATGACACCGCGAAGGCGGGGGGCTTACGATTACAACGTGCCTAGATGGCCGGGCATGACACCGCGAAGGTTGGCCGCTTATGATTACACTGTTCTTAGATGGCTGGCATGACACCGCGAAGGCGGGCGGCTTATGATTACACCATGCCTGGAGGGCCGGACATGACACCACTAGTGAGCGGCGTGGGATAGTTATTCGGACGCGGGTTAACGATGATGGTATATTTGATATGCATATTATGTGTTTTCCATTAAAAGCTAAGCAGGTTATATCTTCACCTCATGTCTCATTATTTCTTTATTGTGCCAGTATTACTCATGCCTTACATACTCAGTACAATGTTCGTACTGACGTCCTTTTCTTTTGGACCCTGTGTTCATGCCCACGGGTAGACAAGGATATGGTGCGGACCAGGAGCTCATCGGCCAATTCATTGTGAGAGCACTCCACTACTCCGTAGGTGCTACTTATGGTCAAATTCTTTTGTGTGTGTGTGTGTGTGTGTGTGTGTGTATATATATATATATATATATATATATATATATACATGTTCGGGTTGGATATGATGACTAGCATAAAGTGGTGCCGGTAGTCGGTCCTATTATCCCTCTAGTCTCGGTACTGACTAGTAATGGCTTAGAATAGCTTACCTTAGAGTATCTTGAGTTTGGGAGAGAAGAATTTCGTCCATAGGGTTTGGGAGAATGAAAAAAAATGGGAACAAAATAAGATCATACCCATTTTAAACCAAATTTTCTGCCAAAAACGGTGAAAGTACGGCTACAAAGTACGTCCTGGACTTTGAAGTACATCCCGTATTTGTAGCCCGTACTTTGGCTACCAAAAACAGTGAGGAACGGAAGAAGGACGACCTAAAAGGACGTCCTGTACTTTCTGGGCGTATATTGAGCGAAATTTTCAACTTTTGCGCGCCCGGTCAAGAAACGGACATAACTCCTAGCACAGAGAACCGTTAAAGCTAGACGACCTACCATTGGAAATCTATTTCAAAGATCTACAACTTTCATCATGAAGGTTTTCCAAATTCCCAACACATTTGTATGAAAATCGCCCAGAAGACAGACCTACCAAAACTTAGGCGAATTTAAGAGCCCTTAAGAACTTCAATTGTTGGTTTGACTTCAAAACGACCATCTTCGACCTAAATTCATCAATAATGGATTCATATAGATAAAATATCATCTTAACACTAGATTTTTACATATTCACACCTAGTTCAAATTTACGGGGTGTTACAATTCAGGTGCTTGAGGACATGTTGAGAGCTTGTGTTATCAACTTTGGTGGTCATTGGGACCAGCTCTTACCATTGCCAGAGTTTGCGTACAACAATAGTTATAACTCGAGTATTTACATGGCACCATTCGAGGCTTCATATGGCAGGAGATATCGTTCACCGATTGGGTAGTTCGATTCTTTTGAGATGAGACCTTGGGGTATGGAACTGTTGAGAGATTCCTTGGACAAAGTGAAGTTGATTTAGGAAAAGCTTCTGGCAGCTCAAAGTACGAAAAAAGAGTATGCGGACTCGAAAGTTCACGATTCAGAGTTTAGGGTAGGTAAGCAGGTTCTGTTATAGGTTTCACCCATGAATGGCGTGTTGCGATTTGGGAAGAAGGGAAAGTTGAGCCTAAGGTTTATTGGTCCTTTCGAGATTCTCCATCGGGTTGGTGAGGTAGCTTATAAGTTAGCTTTGCCACTAGTCTTGTCAGGTGGTCATCCGATATTCCATGTTTCCATTTTGAAGAAGTACCATTCAGACGGCTTTTATATCATTTATTGGGATTCAATAGTGTTAGATCAGAATTTGTCCTTCGAGGAAGAGCCGATAATGATTTTGGATAGGCAGTTGAGAAAGTTGAGGTCTAAGGAGATTTCTTTAGTTAAGGTGCAATAGAAGCACCGTGCAATTGAGGAGGGTACTTAGGAGACCAAGGCAGATATCCGTAGCTTTTCACTGACTCAGGTACCTTTCCTCTGTTTCCTTCCTTCTCCATTTGAGGACGAACGGTCGTTTAAATGGTATCTGATAAAACAACCCGTTTGGTCATTATGTGCGTTTTGACCATTTAATCTCCCTCTCGTTGACCCTTCCCCTAGCCTCGATAGAGTGTTTTTAACCTACAGGGATGGACGATATGATTCTCGAGGTCATCGGGCGAGTCTTGGTGAGATTTAAGAAACTTAGAACCTTAATGTGAAAAATATTTGACCAATAGTTGACTTTTGGGAAAACAGACCTTTAGGGGAATTCTGTCGAATCCATGAGGTCTAGAGGGTCTATAATGACTTGGTGGGGTGCTTGGTTCAGTTCCCAAGGCTTTTAGTGGCATTTTGTACCCTTGGTTTTGGCTATTTGGGGGTTGATTGAGTCAAGGTGACCTCTGTTGGGAATTCCAAGGCCACGGTTGAGTTCATGGCATTTTTTTACATATGTCTACACATTTGGTTTGTATTCGAGAGATCTCGAGTGGATGTCGAGATTCGGGTGGAACTTGGTGAAAACTAGAAAGATGTCCCACTTCTGCGGGAAAATGTCCGCCTCTGCGAATAGGCCCATGCGGGACTGACTTGCAGACACGAGATTATGAGGTGTCAAGTGACTTCACTTATGCAGGTCTTTTAAGCGCGTACGCACGTCCGCATCGCATGACGAGTGCCGCGATGCGAAATCGTGTGAATCGAAGCTATAATTTCCCAATTTCGAACCATTCTTTCCATTCTCAACTTCTAAACCTAGAAAGTGTTTGTGTGGGTGATTTCCAGAGCTTTTGGGCAAATTCTTCCTTGGGTAAGTTCCTATTTCTCCCTTTGTGAGTTATTTATGATTAAGAATGGAATCCATGGTAGTTTTAATGAGCTATTTGGGGAAGATGGGTTCGTGAACCCTACGATGATGATTATAATTGTCTTTCAATCTATTTGGGTTTTATTGGTAAATTTATTGATTTCTACCATCTAATCATTGGTTAATTAGTTCCTAGGCTTGAATCTTCCTTTTATTTCAAGAATCAAAGTCATGGAAATTAGAGTTCTTCTCTAATTCGGGGGTTTTCGAGATGATAAAGTTGGTTTAATTAGTAATTGAGGGATATTATTGGACTTGCTAAGCGTTGATTAACCGATTATAACTTGAAATTCTACTTTTTGCCCTTGTGGGCCCGGTTTCCTCTTTAAAAGGGTTGATTTCGATTCGAATAGTATTGTAGAAATATGGGCATCGTTAGTCTTCATTTCTAATGTAGATTACGTTGTTGAATAGACTTCGAATGTTCAAAAGCTCATCGGAAGGGCAAGGCTCTCGTGGGATAGTTTGTGACACCTGCGCGGCATCGAGGTAGGTTGCGGTTTACCTTTCGGTTAGACTCCAATTAGTGAACTATATACAGGAGTTAGATATTAATAGGGAAAGCATGTTAGGCCTTCAAGTATGGTGTGGAGGTGAAATCCTATTAGGTTGGTTATGTTGTTTGTTTGTGGGCTTATCGCCTTATTTGCTATGTTGCGACTTGTGTATGCATTCATCTCTCTCTTGTTATGTCACTTATCATCCGAAAAATGAAAAATAATAAGATAAGACTTGAATCGTGATGTGTGCTTATGATAGGACACGGATGAGATCTTGATTTTGATTCTTGTTGTTTGAGATATGGCATATATTCTCATTTCATATGATGCACAGAAATGAACTATGACTTGGTACTAAATGATGATAAGTGATAAAATGGAACATCTGAAGTCTTTGCCGGATCATGTAAAGGAGAGATGAGAATTTGTGATCCGAGGTTCCTACTGGAGCGAAATGTGTTGTACTCGCTGCTCGAGGTTTCTTGTAGGGATGAGGGTGTACATGGACTTCGCGAGTCCCTCATAGGTCATGACTATTGAGACATTGAGGCTTTCGTCTTTAGCATGTGTGTACGGTATCAATAATTAGCCAGTGCATTGCATCTTATATGCATCCACACTTACATCCATTTTTCAATGCTTGATTTTGTACATGGCATTTAATATTTAAATTGATCTTATGTTGAATTGTTTTGTGAATGTGCTTGATTGCTTACATGTGTACTTGCTTATTGCTTTCTTCATATATGTGAACTAATTTTTGTCGACCTATGATACACACGGTACATAATGTTTGTGCCGACATTGCTCTTTTCGAGTGCGGGAGTTGGCTACTGAAGATCCGTATCGGACGCCGTGGACCCGATTCTTGAGCGACCTATTTGGAGATTCAAGGTAAGCCACAGCCAGATCTGCAGCCTGAGTTTCCCCTCATATTATATCTATCTATTGCCTTTCGGATAGTTATCCCTTTTATGCTCGTGATCCTTTGCATGGCAATCCAGACTTGTATTGTTACATAGAAGATTCCTTGGGGATGATGTAGTTCTTATTCCACACTTATTCTATCTTATATATGCTAAGACTGCCTAAATATGTCTATTTCCTTTGCGTATGCTTAAAATGAATGTTAATTATAGGAAGGGTTCGCTCGGCCATTTTTCCATGATTTATATTGTTTGTGTTTAGCCTAGCTACTCAGGAGGAAGGGTAGTCACGATGAATCCTAGTGGGGTTAGCCTAGCCATTCGGGAGGAAGAGTGGCCGTCGGGTCGGTAAGCCCGTATGTGGTTCGTACTAGCCATTCGGGAGGAAGAGTGATCATCGAGGCCTAGTTCGTAAGTGAAATACTTGACACGGTAAACAGTAATGATTTAACTTGATGTGTTCTTCGTTGTTGGATTCTCTGATGATTTCTTTAAGTTTGCGCTTATGTCTAGATTTGAAGCTTGTCTTTCATTGATACCGTTTTACGAATGTTACTTATTTTACTTTTGTTAACTATTGCCCCTTAAACACTCACTGAGTACCCAGTACTTAGGCATACTATTGTTGTTTTTAATGGAGTGGCAGGTAACACAAAAGAGCGAGTTCGTGATACGCCAATGACTTAGGAGAACTTGCTACTTTCGAGACATTCATCGAGCCCACATAATTGTTCGTGGGGCACCATTCTATCTTTTCATTATGTATTTTAGTTTACGTGCAACGTCCTGGTATTAATTTAACTATTTATTCATTATCACAAGCTCACGCTAGATCGTTGTCAGATTGTGGGTAGTGTGTTGGAGTCTTGAATGACTTTTTGAGGCATTTGGCCATTGTAACATCCCGTAAATTCGTGTGGAATATGAAAGTGTTATACGAGCCATTTTAAACCTTATAAGTTAGGTTATGTTCACAATTCGGGACTTAGAAACCAAAACGGGGAGTGTTCGGATGAAAATCCCACTTCAACGGTAATTGGGAGAATTTTACAACAAAAATACGGCCAGTACTTCAAAGTACGGCCTGTACTCTGTGGGTGTTCTTTGGCCTTGTTAAATCTGAACTCTCTGGAAATTTTAGAGGAAGTACGACCCGTACTTCAAAGGACAGGACGTCCTTTCTGCCTGTCCTTTCCCCGTGTCTCGTCAATTGCTCTCTGTAAATTTCATGAAAGTAAGGCCTGGAAGAATGGCCCGTACTTAGAAGTATGTCTCGTCCTTTTTGGACGTACTTCTCCCGTGTCGACCAGAAACTATAAAAGCATGGGTTCAGTTAATTTTGTCACTTTTCAGCGGTTCAAAAACCCTAGGCACTAAAATTACTTCTCAAAACCCCCTATTTCAAGGAAGTAGCAAGATAATCTATTTCAAGGGAATTCAAGCTAGGGTTTGGGTGATTATAAAAATCAGGAAAGTAATACGATGAAGCTATTTGCGAGTAACGTAATTAGGTATCTCTTTTTGAAAACGGGTTTTTGAAAGTATGTCGCTTTTAAAAAGGCTCTTTATTGAATAAAAAGGTGAACTTTTCATGATTTGAAACTTATTTCTTGCTTTAATTGAGGTTAATGTGCGTGAGGGGACAAGCCCATATTAAACCTAGTTTGTATCATACTTTAAGTGCGTATATAAGGTTATCCACGTTTTTCTTCTATAAGAGATGATCAATAATGATGGGCTAGGGATTGATAATGATATTTTCATATTGAATGATGACATTGAAATCTTGGTTAAAGAAGTGTAAAGGTTTTTAAGACATTCTTTAAAATGATTTATCTTTACGATAGAGCATAATGAACCTTAATGTTAATTGATGATGTGACTACCTTGAGGCAAATTGTGAATCGGCTTCTGTCGATGAACTTTCTTGTTGTGTTGTGGCCTAGCTACTCGGGAGGAAGGGTAGTCGCTATGGATCCCGATGTGGTAATTGCCTAGCCATTCGGGAGGAAGAGTGGCCCTTTGTCGGGTTGCTGCCGAGTGCGGTTAATGCCTAGCTATTCGGGAGGAAAGATAGCCGTCGAGAATTACGTATTCGGTGTGGTGCGGCGTGATTGGGAACCTCTACGGTCATCCCTTCGATGTGATTGATTCTTGGGCTGTGCGGCAAGTGTCATATTCCTTATTCTTTCATGGGCCCATTGTTGACAATCGGATCAATTTTGCGAGCGTATTTGAAAGTCGTAACTTAACAAGAGGCTTTATAATCAGTTCTTGATAATTCTTATTGAGATACGCAAGATGAATATCAATTTTTACATTGATTCCGTGTACTCTTCAGAACTGATTTCTTTAAGTATTATTGTACTTTATTTTCATATTACTTATTGTCCCCGAGCCACTCACTGAGTACGAAGTACTTAGGCATACCATTGTTATTGTTTATGGTATGTTAGGTAACGGAGAAAAGCAGGTTCTTGATACTTCAGGCGCTTAGGAAGAACTTGTTGTTGCTGCTGACTTGGTGAGCCCACATGTTCATTCGTGGGACACCCCTTATCATATTTAGCTATTATTCTAGTTTTAGCGGGCTACGTCCCGATGTGTCAGACAATTATTCTTTATCTTAGAAGCTCTATAGTATACATTCTGGTGGGTAGATGTTGAGTTTTGTTTAACAACACTTTGATTAAGTTTTATGATATTAAAGACTTCCGTTGATTTAATTCATATATCATGACTCGTTTGAATTTATTTTATAAACCGTTGAAGGTGAATATTGAACCTGGCGGGTTTAAGTATTATTATTGTATCTTTCAGGTTCTTCCGAGGTTGTTCATGACGTCGGATGCCGGTCGTGTCTACGGTGGGTTTTGGGGTGTGACAGCCATGTCTTATGACTAAGTATTCTATTAGATGTCTTCTTTTTTATTTCATAAGTGTGATAATGACCTTATTTAGATATTTATGACTTGTTGGATTTAAATATGAAAGTTTATTAAATAGGAGCTCGTGGTTATTAATTCATAAGGTGCTTTCGGTGTTGTTCATAGCGTCGGATGCCCGTTACGCCTAGGGTCGGGTTTGGGGCATGACAATTGAAGAGGCGTCATTTAGATGGTTCTCATGTGATTCAGTACTACTTGACCAAAATTTGGCATTTGAGGAGGAGCCGGCAGCCATTTTGGATTGGCAGGTTTGGAAGTTTAGATCAAAAGAGATAGCTTCAGTCAAAGCTCAGTGGAGGCATCATCCAATCAAGGAGACAACTTGAGAGACCGAGTCGGACATGCGGAGTAGATAACCTCTGCTTTTTGACAGTTCAGGTACTTTCATTTCTTTACCATTCGAGGACAAACGTTTGTTTAAGTGGTATCTGATGTAACGACGCATTTGATCGTTTAGACCTTTTGACTCTTTTTCCTTGAAGTACCCTTCTTGTAGGTTCTTTATTGTATTTCTGACTCGTGGGGATGGGGTGGCGTGATTCCCGAGGCAATCAAGTGGCAATCAAGTAAGTATTGGATCGGATTTACCAAATCTAGAAGTTCTTAAGTTATGATATGGAAATGTTTGACCAAAGTCAACATCGGGGATTAACAATGTTGAATCGGAGTTTTGTCGATTCCATGAGGTTTGGAAAATGATGTATGACTTAATTGAGTAATTGGTTCAGATCCCGAGGGGCTTGGGTGTGTCTTAGACTTTTGGTTGAGAATTAATTATGTTAAGAACCACGGTTAACATCGAGTCGAGACAAACCTGTTTTGGTGTTTCGAGTGCGCGAGCAGGTTCATTGCGTGTTTTATGACTGAAATGCATATTTGGTCTATGTTTGGGAGAATCTGAATAAGTTTCGGATATTGGATTGGAGTTTTGGGCATTGTTGGTTGCTGATTTTTCTGGTGCTAGTGGTCCTTCTTTGCGATCGCGACGGTACATGGTGTTCGAAAGGAAATGGTGGGGCATTGCGATTGTGGTTAGTTGATCATGTTCACGTAGAAGAGAAGAGGGTCTGGGTCGGGTGGGGGTTCTCTTTCTCATTCGCAAGGTAGTCTTCACATTCGTGAAGTATGTTGATGGGTTGGGTCATGAGTAACTCATCATGATGGTATTCCCCCGTTTGCGATAAAGTATCGAGATCTAGAAGTTAGTTAATTCCCAACTTCGAACTTATACTTTACAATTTCATATCTTGGGTTCTAAAGCATGGTTTGAGATGATTTCAAAGGCTACTAGCAAGATTTATTGTCACGACCCAACCCCGTAGGCCGTGACTAGTGCCCAGGTGGGCACCGAGCACATTCATAAATCGAGAGTCGCAAAGCAGATGGCTTATACAAACACAAATATCAAACGACATCTCGAATTATATCAAGCTACGCAAACATTGCTCAAACACGCAATATATAGATCGAGCGACAAGGAGCTATCAAATGGCACGGCCCAAAACATATACAAATGCAAGCCCGACGGGGCGCCCGGCAAATGGGATCGCCCCGGAGACATACAACATACAAACACAAGCATGCGAGATAGGCATAACCCCATACATGTCCACGGACTAAAAACGGACAAACGGAATCATAAGACGGGACGGGGCCCCGCCCGTACCCCCGAACAAATATATACAAATGCAACGAACGAATATATACCAAAATGTGGCTCACGGAATAAGGGGAGCACTCCAAACGACGAAGAGGGTGTCCTAAACGGGTGGATCACCGAAGCTGGCGATGTACGTACCTGCGGGCATGAAAACGCGGACCCCGAAGAAAAGGGGTCGGTACGAAATATGTGCGAGTATGCAAGCGAGAAAATGTAGTATACAAATCGAGTCGTAATCGAAATAGAGGTACGAGAAAGTAAATGCATTTCCAAAATATCAAAATGTTTACTTTCAAAATATGAATCATGCATAGGGCAGAAAATATGGTCGCCCGCCCGTCCGTGGCGCCGTAACACGGCATAACACCGAGAAAGTTTCAAATCTCCGTATCCCGTCACGCGTCATAACACGGCATAACTCATGCACACGGTAACACGAATATAAGCGAACCGGCCCTCGGCGGGGGCTCGGTGAACCATAAACACGAGCATAACACGGAGTATAACAAAGTGCGCACGACAACGAACGGACTTACCGGGACTCGGCGAAAGACATAATAGAATGCACGAACGGAGTCGTGATAACCATATGCATAAAATCATTATCATAGACTCGAAAAGATAAGTAAAATTACCATACTTAAAATCGGAATATTAATTATGTCATATTTTGTCAAAAGTCATCCGAAGTACATAACGGAAAATTTTGCGGGGCCCACGGACGGGTGTCGACAGAGTCGGGCCCGCCTATGAAAAACATACTCATCTTATGTCATAAAACTCCTACGAGCATATCGAGGCAATCCGAGCTTTATTGTGAAAGATACGAGTGTTCGTACTTTACCGAACACTTTAAAAGCTAAACTTTTTATCAAAAAGTTGGAAATCAAATATTTCAAGACATAAAAGCCAATATTTCATCATATCGACATACAAATTCCAAGGAACGGATAAGAGTCATAAACATGCTCGGATTGCGAGAATCAAATTTCTCGAGGCTCGTGTCATAGCCTATTTAAAACTAAGGCATGCCAAGAGAAGAAAGGATTGAGCTTTACATATCTCGTACACTCAGCCACAGCTCAAACTCAAGATAAATCAACCTACGTCTCGGCTTTGCCCAAGGTCTACAAACAAGTCATAATATGCCAAACATTAGCTAGAGACATTTGGGCATTTAATTCCAATTTAGCCACATAATTCTCTGAAATTTTGACATTTCCCACTGGTAAATAGGCCGACCCGAAATTTTCGGCCAAATCAACAACAACAACAACAACAACAACCAACCGCAGCAATGACAATAAGCAATCCGAAGGCAATATGACATCAATAACTCTCTTTTACATCATTCGACAACTTTCAATATATATTCGATTCAACGACTTACGTTCAAGCCAACATCAACGCTTATACCTTCAAATACCAATCTGAATCCATACTAACAACATTAAAGAACATTTCAAACAATTCATCAATATTTCCAACAATCCAACAAGGCTCGATTTGCGAAAAGCTGTCCCCAAACCCGAGACACAACTATAGCCCATTTCTAGCTTCGAATCATGATTTGTATCAACAATACACTATAACGATATCATTCTCATAAATATACAAATTTCCTCAAATGTACAATAACCTCGAATCAGCCCATACAATCACAACATCAAACTTGAGTCATTAAGCGGTCATTTTCCAACATAGAATTCATAACGACGACAACTAAAACATTAAGCGATATTAACTCATTCTTTGTCACACAGAGGAGGTTACATTCGGACAACATACCAACTTGCACATATTGATAATTCTCATTCATTTCTTGGCACTACAATTAACATACTACATAGAACTTAACTCATCACTTAATCACAACATACACATCACACGGTCAAACCCCATATACACGGCCTCAATTCAACTTACTATATTTCATGATATTCATCCATTTTAACATACTATAACATGCATACAACCTTTATAACACATAACATAATCGATTCTTACCTTTTCTTCTGTGACTCCACACTTTGCCTAGGGTTTGCAATTGACACAACGAATGGTTGAATGACCGAACAACGCTTCCACGCTACTTAGGGACCTCAAATTAGTAGGTTTGCATCAAAATAATTTTGGGATGGCTTGAATTGAAGTTGGTTTTTCTCTCCACTTGGCGAGAGCCTCTTTTCTCTTGACTTCTTGCTCTCTTTTTTTTCTAAGTGTTGGATGATGAAATGAATTAGTAGTCATCTTCTAAGACAATATAAGACTTATACATGTGTCCCTTGGCCCACAAAGTGTTGGACAATTAAAATTGTCCACAAATTGTGTGGGCCAACCACCACCCACACGGCCACAACAAGGATAAAATGCAGATTTTGACTTCCATAAATTCCAATTTTGGTCCCAAATTTTCCTAATTGTTCCATACCAACAAATTCATGAACAACTTATGTCTCGAAATAAAATCGAAGGTCAAAAGTCTCGACTTTGCATCCGGAATGGTTTTGTCTCTAACTTATCATAGTTAATCTGGATTGTTCCAATGTACAAAATACGGGATAGAACATTTATCTCAGGGGCAAGATTCTAACTCTCATTTTGATGTTTCTTCTTGATTCTTTCCGTTAATTAAGGTTTAATCCATGATTTAGGTTGGGGGAAATGAGGGTGCTTTAGCCCTAAAGTTGAAATCATGTATTTTTTTTATTTGGGATCCAAGTAGTGGATGATTTTGCCTAAATTCCTGGATTTAAACTATTAAAGTCATTAGGTAAAACAATCTTGAAAATAAAATTCCAGTTATTTCCTTGGGGGCTCAGCTTTGACATTTTGGGCCAAGGATATAAGTGTAGTAATATAGGCATCTATGAACTTCTTGTCTTACAAACGACGTGTATTTGATAGATTAGGAACAATCCAAGGCTTTGAGGAAAGGAAAGGCGATTTCTTGAGGTTCGTAGCACGTTTGCTCGACATTCAAGGTATGTTAAGACCTTTAACTTCGTGTGAGGGACGTTTTTGATAAATATAATAAAACAAGCTTAATAATAAAGGGGTAAAGGCATTATAGGGGGTTCTCGTTGTCACACCCCAAACCATGACCTGGGCGTAACACAGCATTCGGTACCTCACTACATGTGACCGAGCCAACCACATGGCTTGCTCAATCATTATCAGACGTATCATAAGCGGAATAAGACATGAATGCATAGTGAGTCTTTGTTATTAAATAGATATACTTGTTCAAATCATGAATGCGGATAATATCATAAATGAGCTAAAATGGCTAACTGACTCTGAAAGTCTGACATAACATAACTGCCTGGTCTAGTCTATTAAACCTCTAACGTAGTCTGAACATGGAAAACATACTCGCTGGGACAAGACCCTCAGCATACCTTTAAATGCATAACTAATAAAAGAAGGACAATATCTAAACCCTAAATGAGATGGGGCTCACCAATAAGATGATAAGTCTGAAGTCCTATAAAGCAGATGCGTCGTCCTGTAAATCCATACCTGTATCGTGAAATGCAGGCCCCCGGCAATAAAAAAGGACGTCAACACATTGAATGTTGTTATACCTCGCATTTTGTACATTTGAATATTCCGAGTTAATGGCGGGAAGATAAGGACAAGGTTACAATTTTTTTTAGAATGTATAAGTTGCGTATTCATCGTTTTATTGGAATGGAGCATTAAGGGTAAATTTAGGATAAGGAGAAATTGGAGGCTAAAAGTTGGAAAAAATAATTTCATGAAATGGCCAAGGTGTCCATGTTGGCCAATTAATTTAAGCCATTAAAGGGATAGGTGTTTATCTTATATTTGCAAGACATGCGTATGTGGGCAAGGGTTGACCGGAGTCAAGAAGTTATTCATCTTTTACTACATAAGAAATTTCTAGAAAATTAAAGAAAATTGGAGAAAATAAAGAGGGCGTAACCGGCCACCTCTCTCTCTCTCTCTCTCTCTCTATATATATATATATATATATATATATATATATATATGTGGGCATGTGATGAAAAAAAACAAGACAAGTATTCATCTTTTATTACTCTAGAAACATGAAGAAAGATGAAGAAAAAAAGAAAGAAGGCACGGCCAAGAGTGGCAGACCAGCCCACATTGAGTGGATCATGAAAATTATTTTCTTCAAGTTTTCATATTAATTGAAAGGTCCTCGTCAACGTGGATGGGTTGTTGAAGCAAGAAAAACACCGGTTTGTGCAATTGGCAAGCCTAGCCGAGAGGAAAGGTTGAAGAGAAAAGATTTTGGCGGATTTGCAACTTGACATTGGAGTGGCACAAGGAGCGAAAAAAGGTATGTAAGGTTTCACCTTCCTTCTTTGGCATGTCTTAGACATAATAGGCTTGAATACGCGCCTCGGGGATGATTCCATTCCTAGAAATCCGAACTTGAAATTAACCCTTTTTCATTCAATAGAATTGAATTAATATTTTGCGTAAAATGTTAGAAGGTTACCTAAAGATCTAGAACGTGCCTGAAATAGGACCCGACTACTTTAAAAGCTCTTATAAGTGACGTCTTGGAATGTAACATATGTAAGTTGGGTACGCCACCTCGTTTGACTTGGAGGTGGGCCCCTTTGTTCCCGGATTTTCTTTATTGCTCCATTTATTGAACGATAAGTGTTGCAACTATTTTAATGCGAATGGTTCTATGACGATAATGATAACGATGATGTGGGGAAGAGAATATGTCTATGATAAGTGTAACAGAACGATTCCATGACTAGGAGCCTTGAGTTAAGAATCCGATGCGAGTATGAAAGTGTTAAACTAGTTCTTGGTCTTCAATTTTATTCTTTGGTTACGATACTATTTTCTAAGTATTTCAAGCATATGAACTAACGTTTATGATGTCCATGGTTTCGTTTCATGTTTTTTTTTTCCAATATTATTTTCCATTGATAGTCATATAATTATCGTTCCTTCAAGGTGAGATATATGTATATGAGATATGTATATGTACATGGGTTGGGGGGATGGGATACATGTATACATGGGGGAAATGGGAAGGGAAACATGTTTCATTGCCACCAGTCGGTGGCTTATCATCCGGACGCGGGATGCCGGACGCGGGATATATGGGGCGGCCAGCGTATTTCGGCGCTATGTGTGGGCGACCGACGTTGTTCGGTGCTATGACATGACACGATATGCTATGACATGACACGATATGCTATGACATGACACGATATGCTATGACATGACACGACATGATATGATATGATACGCTATGACACGATATGATATGATATGATATGACATGATATGATATAAGTTCTACTTTCTATTCCTATGAAAAGAGATTTTTAAAAAGAAAAACAGGCATGCGTGGTGTAGGCCAAAAAGGTATTCACACATACCGTGCTACTTTCTTACCTCATTATCCGTTCTATGATCCCACGATGCTTATATTCATGCTTTATCTGCTTTCCGTACCTTACATACTCGGTACATATTCGTGCGACCTCCCGCTCTTCGGGGGGTTGCGTTAAATGCCGCGCGGTGTACCGCCCGGAGTGAAACTGAAGACATTGAAGGTGTTCAGCCGGGATTGGCGAGCTCCATTTTCTCCCGGTCTTTCACCGAGTTAGTGTATACGGGGGTTATGGTATACGATTATGTTAGAGACTTTGCGAACGGAGAGTCATGTACATAAGATGTAATAAGATTGTGAGCGGCTACGCAAAGCCGTAGTATTGTTATTCATGATATTACGAGATTTTTACGATCGCAAGTTACGTTGATTTGAAAGATATACCATATGTTGTTCTTGAAAAAATTTCATTACGCATTTATGGCTAGGTTAGGGGCCCGTGCCTACGAGTACTATGACGATCGAGAGGGTTACGCTCGCCACAAGTAATCGAGGTGGTGCCCATCACACCCTATCGGATTAAGGGTGTGACAAATGTACTAGTATGTAAATCAACTGAAAGAAATAACATGGGACATGGAATAACATAATAAGAAGTGAAACTGAATACCTGGACATGAACATGAGCATGAATACATATACATATATATAACATGAGTAAAACATGGTAAGTTGGGAGAGCATTTCATAAACCGACAACTTGATATCACCACGTGGGTACGTGGAATACGGTGCCCTCGGCCAGACGTGAGAGCCCGTACCACCCGAGGGTATAAGGTGTAACGTGCACGATGGATCCATTCGGTGAAAAGTTAAGAAATCATCCTAACTAGGCGGAGCCGATCCTCTGTTTACGGTGGCTATATAGTTTCGAAGCTATACGAGCCTTCCGGTAATTTGTGCAACTCCCAAAAATATGAACATGGTATGGTTTGGCTAAGAAGCCAATGATTTTCGTGAATTAACTTGTAAGTGACTTGTAATCATGATTTCACGAAAATAACTTGTAAACATGGTTTCATGAAATAACTTGTACTTAGCATATATGTATCTTGAATCATGGCGTGAAGGTAATTATATAATATAATTGCATGAAAACTTGTAAACATGTAGGATATTCATGAAATAATCATTTTTATTTAAAAACATGCATGTAAGAACCCATGGAGTACGAGATATGGGTTTTCATGGATTACGGACAAATTCTCAATAGTCATTATGAAACATCAAGAACACAACAACAAGATTATATCACAAAGCTTAATATAATATTGTACATGGACTTAGGGTTATCATGACTGTTACACCCCGTATCTTCGAAGAAGCACTTATCAAATTTGAAACATAAGTACGTTGAGTTATGATTAAGAAAAACCACTTTGGAATATAAGGAGCAAGCATTATTAAGTATATTTAATAAGTGGAGGATGTATATAAGATATCTGGGAAGGTTTTATAAGGAAATAAGTGGAAGAAATGAAGTAGTACGACTTTGGAGAAAGGATGTAGTAATGTTTGTGTGAAAATTTGGGTCCAAGGCTGGGACAAATATCTCTTAGCATATGAAGTATTTTAAGATAAAACAAAATCTTAAAATGACGTTCGTCGAGTCTAGTTTCCAACGCAATAAATCGCTATCTACCGATAGGACGTCGGGGTAGAGATTATGGACGTTATGCTCAAATTCGGTGAGCGGTGCGAGAAATGCGTGCTACGATGCGCTCTGATGACCGGACTGCTACAGTGACCCGACCCGAATTTGACCCTATATAAAGGGTAAAAACCCCCTTTTTCCATCAGATTTTGCTAGAAAAAAATCCGTAATCAAGAGAGAGAGAGAGTGAAACAGAAGTAAGCAATTTTCAAGTGACGGAGTATTAATCGAAGATCGGATAAACGCGTAGATGTGATTCTAGTACGGGTTTTGCGGTGGATTCAAGGTGGATATTGAAGATATTGTTGTCTTAACAAGAAAAAAAGGTGAATCTTTCTGCTTTTGGTATTATTTAAGGCTAATTTACGGATATAAAGTCGCTAAATAATTGTGTAGTAAGTTGGTTAGTTATGGAAGTTGGAGAACAGCGTGTGGGCTGTTTTATGGTACATATTGGTGTTGGAAATGATGTTATTGATGTTGGTATTGTTGTTGTTGTTGTTGGTTGCTGAATTGTGATTTCAATGGCGTATAAACATGGGAGGAGTCTTTACTTGCAATTTGGCCATTTTAAACGGGAATTACATTGAAGGCTTAAGATGAGCATATGACATTGAGCCTAATAATAGTATGAATGGTTTATATGTAGATTTACGAGCTTGGAAGGATAAACGTTGAACGACAAAGGCAACCGAAAGGTATGCTAAGGCTCATCCCTTTCTTTCAAAGGCATGATTCCGATGTTATGACTTCATAAATGTTTCCATATCTTCCTCATTTTCAAAAGTTAGATGTTTATGACTCCAAGGCATAATTCCTTCCCTAATAATTCATAAATGTTTTTCAAAATGTTAGTATTTTCTAAATCGTAGATTTGTGTCCGTGAGCCCCTATGATAACAACGATGAACTCGTTTTCACAATCATAATGATGATGTCAAAGATGGGGATGATTATGATGATGATGATTCCGGTTTCAAGTTTACGATTTCAATGACGATATGAGAATGTTGAGCTATTTCTTGATTTCTCAATTTTATTCATGGATGATGACTATTTTTAAAGATTCCAAAGAATATGAATCGATGTCTTATAAGATTTATGATCCTATTCTATGTTTTCTTTTGATGTTATTCTTCGTTGATAGTCCCACTCATAATAATTATTCCTTCAAGGTGAGACAAAGCGACCATGATTATTCCATAATATAATCCGAGGTTAGGCATTTTACGTCCACTCCGATAGAGACATAGCTTTCCTTGGTCTCTCGCATGCGTCGCTATATGATATATGTATATGATATATATGTATGTATATGGGGAATATGGGAAAAAGGGCGAGGGCTTACAGACCCGTGGCCACTCGATCGGTCGGTATAATATGATATGATATCATCCGGACGCGAATGCCTTGACGCGGGACATATGTGGTTAAATGGATCGGAGTCGACGCCTCGGCAACATGATATGTTCTATTTTCTGTATATATGAACAAAAAAATGTTTTTCAAAGAAAGCTAAGCATGCATGGCATCCTCCCTAAGAGGCAACTCGCGTATACCGGTGTTACTCTTTTTATCTCACGATATGCTTTATATTTCCATTTTGTCATTATTCATACTTTACATCCCTTACTATGTTACTATTCATGCCTTACATACTCGGTACATTATTGCATCGACGTCCTTTTCAGACGCCGTGGACGCGTTCGCACCGCGGGACCGAGGTGGCCGGTCGGATGATTCACGGCGGTAGGACCTCCTCAACGCGGCGGTCACGCTCCATTGATCGGGAGCTACAACCCTTTTTGGTATGCTATTCTCATATGTACATATATAGGTACGGCGAGGGCCCTGTCTGTCCTTTCTACGCTTGTACTCCATAGAGGTACGTAGACGGATATGTAGTCATGATGTTATGTAGCCTCATCGCTCGTTTATTTTGTTGTACGGTATATATGCGTCGGCCAAATCGGCTCGCGCGGGTCTACTCGGTGCTTATGTTTATATGTATGTATTGGCGCGAGTTCCGTCCGGCGTGTCTCTTATGTTGATTGTTCGGAACAGCGCCTGCTAAATTGTGTATGGGCCAAGGATAGTCGGTGAGCAAGAATGCAGACGCTAGGAGTGCTTGACGATGTCGCGCACCTGTTACGGCCCACGGTTGAAGGCCGGACAATATGATAGCTAGAACCCTAGTTTTTGGAGAACTTGCGTATAATCATGGAAGAATGGCATAGGGAAGAACAATGATGTTCCTACACGTAGATAGAAACTCTACATATCTGGTAATGGTCCAACTTGTATTAAAAACCGGATCTTGGAAGAAGAATCCCAAAGCCTAGTCTTGAATTCCCTTTAATTGGGTTGTCTTGAAAACCCTATGTTAAGAACATGAAATTTCTACTTAGGATTCATGGAAAACTGATGGAATTCACTTAGGATAGTCTTAAGGAGCTTACCTTGATGCTTGGAGAAGTCAAGAGGAAAGGATTTTCGTGTTAGGGCTTAAGAGGAATGGGAATTATGAAATAAAAATTGAATTCCCGTCTTTTAATCGTCTCAGTCATGGCATCGTTATGCATCGTGTTACTGATTACGAATAATGTGTTACTATCCATAACACTGGACCGTAATGTGCATCAAATTTCCAGTGAGGTTTTAGTTTTTGGGGTAGGGTTACGGTGACACGTTACGGGTCGTAACACATGTTACGATCCATAACGATGAACCGTCCTTTGGCCCAAAAGTTATGAGACGGTGATTTTTCAAGCGTACTAGTTACGGTATGAATGACGGACTGTAACACACATTACGGACCATCCCTTGAAGCGTAACACTGGGTTTTCTAAACGGAAACATATTTTCAATTCCAACACTCTCCTTCTTGGGTTTCTAACATCCTGAATCATGATTATGATTTAGTACGGACTTTACGTGGTGTTACAATATCTCCCCCTTAGGATCATTCGTCCTCGAATGATAGGTCGTGGTTAAGATTGCGACTGGACATGGCTTGAATACATGAACGTGAAGGAAACATGGCATGAAACATGGGACATGAAATGACGTGATTACATAGAAACGTTAATACTGAAGCATGAGACATGAGCGCTGGATACATGACATGAGCGTGAAACATGAGACATGGCATGACATGGACTATGGAAATTTACCTTGAGTGTTCTCTGCTTGCTCTTCAAACAAAAATAGGTACTTGGATTTCATATCCTCATCGGCTTCCGATGTAGCTTCCCTCAATCTTTCGATTTCCTCCATAACACTTTCATCGAGGCCACTTCCTTAGTTCTCGACTTCCGAACCTAGCAATCGAGAATGGCTATGGGGATCTCTCACAGGTCAAACCATCATCGTTATAGTACTAGCGGGAACAACGAGCAATCCACTGTGTCTCCTACACACTTCCTCAACATGGACACATGAAACATCGGATGTCATTAACCAACCTCTTATGGCAGCTAAAGTTTATAAGCTACTACCGACTCTTTCTTGAGTAATTCTATAAGGTCCAATATATCTGGGACTGAGTTTGCCTTTTTTCCCAAAGCTTATAACACACTTCATGGGTGAGACTTTGAGGAACTCCCAATCATTAATTTGAAATTCTATGTCCCTTCGACGCACATCTGTGTAAGACTTCTGGCGACTCTGAGCCATTTTCAAACGCTCTTGAATTAATTTGACTTTCTCCATAGCCTGATAGACCAAATTTGGTCCTAACAGTTTTGTTTCACCAACTTCAAACCAACCAATCGGTGACCTACACCTTCGCCTATACAGAGCTTCAAACGGTGCCATCCAAATGCTAGCATGATAACTGTTATTATTAGAAAACCCAATGAGGGGTAAGAGATCGTCCCAATTACCTTTGAAATCAAGGACACGTTCACACAAAATATCCTCGAGACTGCATGCATCGCCCGGCCATACGCTCCGTGGATGAAAAGGCGTGGCGAGGTTCACCTTGGTACCCAATGCTTTCTGAAAGGATTTCCAGAAGTTCGCTGTGAATTAAGCACCACGATCTGAAATAATAGACACTGAGCTCCCATGCAACTTGACAATTTCGTTCACATACAACTTGTGTCTTATCACGAATTTGTGGTCTTGACTGGCAAAAAGTGCGTCAACTTAGTAAGCCGGTCAACAATCACCCAAAGAGTCATGCCTCTACCGAAATCCGTAGACCTCCGACACAAAGTTCATATTGATCATCTCTCGTATCCGGACAAGAATATCGATATTGACAAACCACCGGCCTGCAGTATTCGGCTTTCACTTTAGCGATAATTCGGACACTTAGCTACAAAATCTGCCATTCTTCTTCATATCATTCCACGATAAATCTCATTAGGGTCAAGGTACATCTTAGTGGAACACAGGTGAATGGAATACACAGGTTGTGAGGGCAGGCATGATTCTCTCTCTAAACCGTACAAATACGGAATACACAATCTGCCTCGGTACCTCGAGGTACATCGTATCCCACTTTGTTCGTCGTTGTCTTATCTTTGTGAATCACCTTTCGGTACAACAAGTAGGGATCACTATTTGTTTCTCCCTTGACCAACGACTAAAGAGAAGAGCTCTGCTACGAAAAACCCGCAACGTCCTCGGTCCAGAAAGTCGAGCTCAGGCGGCTAAAAACGGTGAACTTCCTTGGTCGTCATTCTCTTGTCTGCATCAACGTGGGATAAATTTCCCATGGAATGCGAACTAGACGTCGGCTTTACGGCGATTATTTCTCGGATGATAGAGAATATCCGTAACGTAATCACCTTTAAGTAATTCGAGTCATCTTAACTTGCCAAATATTCGGCTCCCTTTGCTTGAAGATATCTTGCGGGATTTTGTGTCTGTGAAAACATCAACATGCACTCCATTACAAATAATAACGCCATATCTTAAGTGCAAAACCACGGTACCAGCTACGTCATGAGTCGGATAGTTAACTTTTAAAAGTGAACACTTGGTGACGAGATGCGTATTTCTGACTTACCATCTTGGATTAAGACACATCTGATACCAACTCCCGAAGCATCATAATAAATCATAAACCGTTCGGTTCCTTACGGTAGCGTCAAAATTGGAGCAAAAAGTTAGTACAACTGTGACTCTTTACAAAACTTCCTTACGAAAGTCGACCGGACATTGAAAGCAACACTTTTACGAGTCAACTTGGTCAACGGAGCGAATGAAGAAAATCCTTCTGGAAAGCATCTATAATAGCACGCCATACCCGAAAACTTAACATATCATAAAAAGTACAAGTAGGTTTGGGCCAATTAACTTATGGCATACGGTATTTTTTTGAGAATTAACTGTTTCTTTCACTTGAGATCACGGCCTAAGAACGCGGCGACTTAAGCCAAAACTCGCACTTTGAGAATTTTTACAAAAAGTTCGCGATCTTTAGAGGTACGCGACGCATTGCGATGGTACGCAGTCAGCCTCATTGTGGGGAATATACTAAAATGTCATCAATGAAGACAATGACGAATAGATCAAGGTAAGGCTTGAAGACCCTGTTCATGAGTTCTATGAAATCAGCTGACGCATTTGTCAACCCAAACGACATAACAAGAAATTCAAAATGGCCATAACGGGTTCTAAAAGCGGTCTTCGGAATATCAACTTCCTTAACCTTTACCGATGGTGCTTTGATTTGAGGTCAATCTTGGAATAACATTGGGCACCATGAAGTTGATCAAATAAATCATCTATTCGGCGAGGGTACATTCTTAAAGGTGACTTTGTTCAACTGGCGGTAGTCAATACACATACTTAAGGAACCATCCTTCTTTCGGACAAACAAACCGGCGCACCCTAAGGTGAAACACCGGGCCTAATAAATTTTTATCGTTCCACGCTCTTTAGGCCCGATTGTGATAAGAAGGCTGGCGAATTTATTAACCGCGACACATTACCTCCGTGCTTCGTCTAGCCGAAGAGTCCTTCGAAATGGCCCCTTCGACCACATCTAAAAGACGTGCATCGGTACCCGGTACAACACTTACCTGAGTGCCTCTTATCACACTTACCGTATATCGGATAGGAATAAGTTGACTGACCCACACTAGCTTGGGAGTAAGAACTTGATGGTCTGAAATTCTGCTTCTTATCATTTCAGAACTTTGGGACTGGGGTACTTGCTGTGGACGGAGCAAGTTCTGCTGACATGTTCTTAACTTTTTATTTTCATTACCGTTGAACTATCCGGTAGACTTGACCCTCTTGTTGAACTCCTTGTCTTTCTCTTTTCCGTAAGGCTTCCTCCTCAAACCTTGTCTCATTCCTTTGCACGAAAGCAACCATCTTGGAGATAGTTATCCCCCCCATTACGTACGTAATATCGTCCCATCATATAAAATGAGAATCAAGACCTCCAACAAACCTCCTCACTCTGGCCCTCATGTCCGGTACCATATGTGGAACATGCTTAGCCAGACTGATAAATTCTAAATAATAGTCCCGAATCGCAGAAGCCATTCTCGCCTAAGCTTAGGGTGCTCAGCTTTAGCTTCTCTTACCTCTATTGACATGAAGTGGTCTAGGAATGTGCTTGCAAATTCATCCCATGTAGTATCAGGTGCATTCTCACCTCGGAATAATTCCCAAGATTCATACCAAGTGCAAACAATGCTCTGCAGCTGATGAGCTCCAAAAGTAGCTGCTTCGATTTCCGTAACTATCATAATCCTGAAGATTTTGGAAAAGCATCAATGTATTCCTGAGGGTCTTCATCATTCTTTGTCCCCGTGAAGACTGGAGGATTCATCCTAAGAAAGTCCTTAGTCTTAGAAGACTCTCCATTATTCCTGAACTTAGCCCAGATTCTTGACGCTGGGCTTGAGCTGCTACCAACTGAGTGAGCATGCTAATAGCGCTCCTAACATCAGTATCAGTAGTTCCGGGTGGTGGAACTGGAGTCTCTGCTGGAGTAGTCATTGGTGGCGTAGTCTCTAGTAGAGGTGCTTGATCCAAAGTTGCTCGGACAACCTCTCGTCCCGCGTCGGCACCGCCTTGGCTGTTAGAAGTCTTTCTTTGCATGCATGATTATGAAAATACGTACACGCGCGAATTAGAAAGGCATCCCGAAAGAAATCGCTTCTAACCGCACGATCTAGATTATGAAAGAAGCCGAGACAATCCGAATGTCTTGGTGGTCGAAACCGTTTATATGTACGGGCCCTCACATATAAAAGTGACCCCACTGGATACTGTTTCATAGACTCCGTAAAGACACTTGAACCGGGGCTCTAATACTAAGCTTTGTCACGCTCCGAACCATGGCTTGGGCGTAACACGGCACTCGGTGCCTTACTAGATGTGACCGAGTGAACCACATGGCTTGCTAAATCATTATGAGACGTATCATAAGCGAAATAAGACATGAATGCATAGTGAGCCACTGTAAAACATAGTAAGTCATAATATTAAATAGAAATACTTGTTCAAATCATGAACGCGGATAATATCATAAATGAGCCAAAATGGCTAACCGACTCTGAAAGTCTGACATAACATAACTGACTGGTCTAGTCTATTAAACCTCTAACGTAGTCTAAACATGGAAAACATACTCGCTGGGACAAGGCTCCCAGCATACCTTTAAATGCATAACTAATAAAAGAAGGACAATGTCTAAACCCCGAATGAGATGGGGCTCACCAATAAGCGGATAAGTCTGAAGTCCTACAAAGCAGATGCGTCGTCCTATAAATCCGTACTTGTATCATGAAATGCAGGCCCCCGTGCAATAAAAGGGGACGTCAGCACATTGAATTTACTAGTATGTAAAGCAACTGAAAAAATAACATGAGATATGGAATAACATAATAAGAAGTGAAACTAAAAAACTGGACATGAACATGAGCATGAATACATATACATATATATAACATGAGTAAAACATGGTAAGTCGGGAGAGCATTTCATAAACTGATAACTTGATATCACCACATAGGTACGTGGAGTCTGGTGCCTCACCGGCCCAGCAGAGCCTCCATACCTTGCCAGGGTATAAGGTGTAACGTGCCTAATGGATCCATTTAGTGAAAACTTAAGGAATCGTCCTAACTGGTTGGAGCGATCCTTCGTGAATTAACTTGTAAGTGACTTGTAATCATGATTTCACGAAAATAACTTGTAAACATGCTTTCATGAAATAACTTTTACTTAGCATGTATGTATCTTGAATCATGGGGTGAAGGTAATTATATAATACATGTGCATGAAACTTGTAGACATGTAGGATATTCATGAAACAATCATTTTTAATTAAAAACATGCATGCAAAAACCCATGGAGGACAAGATATGGGTTTTCATGGAACAGATTCTCAATAATCATAGTGAAACAACAAGAACACAACAATGAGATTATATCACAAAGCTTAATAATATATAGTACATGGACCTAGGGTTATCATGACAATGGCTAGAACCCTAGTTTTAGGAGAACTTGCGTATAATCATGAAAGAAGGATGTGGGGAAGAACAATGATGTTCCCACACGTAGATAGAAACTCTACATACCTGGTAATGCTCCAACTTGTATTAAAAATCTGATCTTGGAAGAAGAATCCGAAAGCCTAGTCTTGAATTCCCTTTAATTGGGTTTTCTTGAAAACCCTATGTTAAGAACATGAAATTTCTACGTAGGATTAATGGGAAATTGATGGAATTCACTTAAGATAGTCTTAAGGAGCTTACCTTGAGGCTTGGAGAAATTGAGAAGAGAGGATTTTCGTGTTAGGGCTTGAGAGGAATGGGAATTGTGAAACAAAAACTGAATTCCCGTCTTTTAATAGTCTCAGTCGCGGTACCATTACGGATCGTGTAACGGTCCGTAACATGTTCTTGTCATACCCTTAATCCGATAGAGTGTGATGGGCACCCGACCCTTACCTAGGGCCGAGCGAACCCGCTGACTCTCGGGATACTCATAATCATACTGGACCCTTAAACCATAACATAAATACATAATGAAAGTTTTTCGGAAATCAAACATGCTTTTCATCTTTTTCAAATCAAATAAAGTCTGTAATCGTATGAAATCTATAATATAATGCATAACAATACATCGTCTTATGGAGCCGTTTATAAAACTGACATATCATACACGTGACTCTATCTGCAAAGTCTCTAATATGGTCCAAGATAGCATAACACATATACTCTCGACTTGGCCTCGGGAAGAAATGGAGCTCGCCAATCCGAGGTGGAACACCTTCTCCTAACATCTTCTACTCATCGCAGGTGTACACGCGGCATGAAACGGTACTCGAAGAAAAGGGGGTCGCACGAAATATGTACCGAGTATGCAAAGCAAGAGTACAAAGGAATGTGATCATGATCGAAGTAAGGAGTACGAGAAAGTGAACATAATAACGAGAATGCCAACATGCTCGCATACGAAGTACAAATCATGCATACTAAATACGAGAAATAAGCATAATAATCGGAATGTCAAATGCTTCAAGTATAAATAATCGAATGCCAGAATGCTTACTCCTGAACATAAATCATGCGTGTCAAAAACATATATCATATGCGGTCCACAATGGGACCCGGCGGACGGAACATGGTCGCTCCTCCTATCTCGGGCGCCATAACTCATCATACTTCGGAATATTGCATACCTCCGAACACATCACACCCCATATCACATCATACTTCAGAAACACATCATACTTCGGAAAACTCATCATACTTCGTATCACATCATATTTCGGAACTCATCATACTTCGAAAAACTCATCATACTTCGGAATACAACATAATGCGTACGATACATAACCGGCTCGGGACTCGATGAAGGAAATAACAATAGTGGGCACGAGCAGAATCGTGGGAGACTATATGCAATTTAAAACATTTATAAAGACACAATGAATTAATCAAAATGAACCATCATTCATAGGCCAAGACAATAGTCCAATCAAGTTTCCTCCGAATGTCACTCGGGAACATATCAACAGAACTTTAAAAATCATAGCTACGTATCGGAATCATATGCATAACAATCCTCATTTCAGACTCGGTAAATAAGTAAGTAGTCATACTCGGGGGTCGGGATGATAAGCATATTAAGTTCTTCCAAAAGACCGTTAAAACTATACAAAGGAAAGTCTCGGGGGGCCCACAGATGGGTATCAACCCCATCCGAACCCGCCCATGAAAGTTGGGGGATATTATTCATCATTGAATCTCCTACGAACGTTTTGAGGCGATCCGAGCTCGTCTATAAAAGTTACGGTCGTTCGTAGTTACGGAATCTTTTTTAAAAAAATAAAATTCTTTATGCAACATTTGAAATCCATTCATATAAAACATAAGAACCTTAGTTTGACTACATTAAGGGAGTCAACATTAAGAGGCGAATAAGAATCGTATACGAGCTCGGATCTTAGGTGTTATATCCCGCATTTTTGTGCATTGAAACAATCCGGATTAATTATGATAAGTTAAGGACGAAACCATTCCGGGATACAAAGTCGGGATTTTTGATCTTTGATTTTATTTTTGGACATAAGTTGTGCATGAATTTGTTGGCATGGAACAATTAGGAAAATTTGGGACCAAAAATGATAAAATTGGAAGTTGGAAATCATCCATTTTCCATGTGTGGCCGTGTGATGTGGGAATTGGCCCACACAAATTGTGGACAATTTTAATTGGTCCAACACTTGTGTGGGCCAAGGGACCATTGAATAAGTCTTGCACTAGCATAAAGGATGACTACTACTTCACTCTTCATTGTTCAACACTTAGAAAAAAAAGACCAAGAAGTTGAAGAACAACCTTGGCTCTCGGCCAAGAACCAAAAAAAGTCAAGTCCAATTCAAGCCATCCAAAAATTATTTTGTTGATGCAAACCCACTATTTTGAGGTCCCTAAGTAGCGTGGAAGTATCGTTAGAGCGATCAACCCGCTAGTTTTCATTATCGCAAACCCTAGCCTCTTGTGAAGTGGAAGAAAAAAGGTAAGAATTTATCATGTTTTATGTGTTATAAAGGTAGTATGTATGTTGTAGTATGCTAATATGATGAAAATCATGAAAAATAGTATGTTGGAAGTGAGTTGTGTGCATGGTGTTCTAGCCGTGCAAGTGGGTGTGTGTTGTGTGGTATTGAAGCAATGAATTAATGTCTAATTAGCTTGTTAGGATTATTGTAGGGTGGAGAAATGAATAAGAATCATAAGTATGTGTACATATGTTGTGTTGGCCGAAGATAGTCATGGTATATGGCAAGAAATGAATTAATATCGTTTAACGTTTTAGTCGTCGTCGTTATGAATTCTATGTTGGAAATGAATGTTTAATGACTCAAATTGATGTTGTAATTGTTGCGGACTGATTTGGAGGTTATTGTATATTTAATGTAATTTGTATGTTGATGAGAATAGCATTGTAGAATGTGAATTGTGGATGCAAATCATGAATTGGAAATGAGGAATATGTTATAGTGGTTATAGTGGTGTTCTCGGGTTTGGGGGCTGTTTCGGGTAGAGTGGAGCAATTTTTGGATTGTTGGAAATGTTGTATGAATTGCTTAGAATGTCTTTAAATATTGTTGGTATGGGTTCGGGTTGGTATTTGAATGTATAAGCGTCAATGTTGGCTTGAAGGTAAGCCGTTGAAGTGAATTTATGAATGTTGTTGAATGATGGAAAAGAGAGTTATTATTGTTGTATTGCCTTTCGGATTGATTATGGATGTTGTTAGGTTGGTTGTTGTTGTTGTTGTTGATTGATTTGGCCGAGTTAAATTCTCGGGGTGACCTATTTACGGGGAAATGCGCCCAAATTTACGTAGAATTAAGGGCGAAATTGGAATTAAATGCCCAAAATGTCTCTAGCTAATGTTTAGCATCTTATGGCTTATTTGTAGACCTTGGGCAGCCCGAGACGTAGGTTGGATTTAGCTTGAGTTTGGATCATAGTGGAGAGCGTTTGAGGTATGTAAAGCAACCTTCTTTCTTTGGCATGCCTTAGTTAAAAATAGGCTATGACACGAACTTCGAGGAAACTCTATTCTCACAATCCGAGCATGTCTATGATACGCATTTGTTTCTTGATATTCATATGTTGATGTTATGAAATATTGATCCTATGTTCTTGGAATTCTTGATTTATAAAGGTTGCATGAAAGTTTGGTCTCTTTTTTAAGAGTTTATTCTTTAACGATTCAAAGACTACGAACGCCCATAGCTTTCACAGAAAAAGCTCGGATTGCCTTGAGATTTTCGTAGAAGGTTGTATGATGTTAGACGAGTATGTTTTCCATAAGCGGGCCCAGCTCGGGTCTACACTCGTCCGTGGGTCCCGCGACGTTCCTTTATGTAATTTTGACAACTTTTGAAAGAGAATGTTGTAATTATTATTCCGATCTCAAATATGACTATATTACTTATCTTTTAGATTTATGACAATGATTTTATGCATATGATTCCTCACGACTCCGCTCGTGCATTTTGTTATACCTTTCGCCGAGTCCCGGGCCGGTTCTGTTGTCGTGCGCACTTTGTTATACTCCGGTGTTATGCTGTGATTATGGTTCACCGAGCTCCTCGCTCGAGGGCCGGGTTCCGCTACATTTGGTGTTATGCTGTGTTTGGCGTTATGTTGTGTTGTGATATGTGACGGGGGTTCGGAGATTTGAAACTTTCTGGTGTTATGCTGTGTTATGGCGCCATCGACAGGCGGGCGACCATATTTTCTGTGCCCTATGCATGATTCGTATTTTTAAAGTAACATTGTGATATTTTGGAAATGCATTTGTCTTCTGTACCTCTATTTCGATTATGACTCAGATTTGTATACTACATTTTCTGCTTTGCATACTCAGTACATATTTCGTACTGACCCCTTTCTTCGGAGGTCGTTTCATGCGTTGCAGTACAGACGCACAGTTTGGTGATCCACCTGTTTAGGACACCCTTGTTCTGCCGTTTGGAGTGCTCCCCTCATTCCGGAGCTCACATTTTGGTATATATTCGTCCGTTGCATTTGTATGTATTTGTTCATGGGTACGGCGGGGCCCTGTCCCGTCATATGATTCTGTTCGTCTGTTTAGAGGTCTGTGGACATGTATGTGGGTTATGCCTACTTCTGTATGTGTGTGTTTGTATATATTATGTTCTGGGCGACCCTATTCGCCGTGGCAGCCTCGTCGGCTTGCATTTGTACATTTTGGGCCGTTGTGCCATTTGATAGCCTTGTCGGCTTTTGATATATATATATATGGTTGTGTTTGCGATGTGTTTGAGACAGTTTGATATAATGCGAGACAACGTTTGATATTTGTGTCGGTTTAAGCCATACGTTTGCGACTCGGATCGTGAATGCGTTTGGGTGCCGGCCTCGGGCACCAGTCACGGCTTTATGGGGTTAGGTCGTGACGAAGTGGCTATCAAGCGGTTCGTCCTCGGAATGTCTACGGACCGTGTCTAGTAGAGTCTTGTTTATCGGTGTGTTGTGCACCACATCTATAAACGGGAGGCTACGAGACATTTAGGATGTTGTCTTTTAACCGATCTTAGATCGTGCGATATTTGTGTTATCGGGATGAATCTTTTACGGCGAAGTGTTCTCTTTCCCCGATGCCTCCGAGGAAGGCCACGGGCACGCGGAGAAGGGCAAGTCTACAGCGGCGGGTGAGACCGGCCGAGCCGGATGACTACTAGGGCTCGTGCTCGGTTGAGCGGAGATTGTGCCTCCGACGGCTAGTTACCTGTTCCGTTGCCCGGTATCGGAGGGATTTGGGCGACACGGCTACAGCACGGGGCGGCTCCACTACCGGCTCCCGTGGCACCGGTGCACATACCTCCGGCCCCCGGGCGAGGGGCGGATGATGGGACCTTACGAGAGCGATCCGATTCTTGACTCGGTTAGTAGCAACGGAGTGTCCCGAGACGGGGGAGCGAGGGGATGATCGCGTGACGAGGGCGCGGATCACGGGCCGTGATTTTCTACTTTGTGGGCCACCGAGTTCTTCGGGTCAAAAGCCGTGAGGACCCTCGTGAGTTCATCCGACGGATGCGGCGTACACTGCGGTTGATTAGTATTTCGAGACGAGTCGGTTGAGATAGCGTCATACCGTTGCACGATGTAGCAGCTAACTGGTATGAGTCGTGGATGTTGTCCCGAGCGAGGGTGCCCTCCAGCCGTATGGGGGCGAGTTTCTTGAGCTTTCCTGGCCCATTTCGCCTCACCGAGGTGCGGCGAGCAAAGTGGACGGTTCTGTTGTTAAAGCGAGAGGGCGAACCGATCGGGATTACGATTTAAGTTCAATTGTGGCCGGATGTGCGCCTACATATGTTGGCGACACGACCGACCGGATGCACCGGATACATAGTGGGTGGACGATGGCTGACAACAAGCTTGGTGTTAGCGCCCGGCCGATACGGATATGTGCCCGTATACGGGCCTATGCCCGTGGCATGGAGGACGACGCGCGAAGGCGCTAGCTCGATAGAGTTGATGACGAGGGGTCGACCCCAAAGAGGGCCGCATCATCCGGTATTCGGGGATTTCCGGGCGTACGACCTCGAGCGAGAAAGCAGACATATCCTCCCGCGGCCACGGGGCACCCCCGCGGTTTACCTACGGAGATCGAGAGGGTGCGAGGTTATTCGGGGGCGAGCCGGAACTCCGGGTTTCGGGCTCACGGTTGGACGAGAGACTCCCGGTAGTCGACGAGACCGAGACGCACCTCCGTGTTCCCCCGTGGGAGGCAGACCACCCGAGAGGAGAGTGTTTTCGTGCCAGCTGTGCGTGCTTTACTTGCGGCCGTCGGGGCCATCTGATGAGAGATTGTCCCTAGGTTAGAGGTGGTGCGGCCGGCGGCCTCGCCGATGCAAGGGTCGTGGGTGGTTCATCCTCATCCTCGGTATCTATGCGCCTGCGAGGCGAGGTATGCCGCATCGGCGGGCGGCGGCGGGGTCGTGGTGGAGTTCCGGTTCTAGCGGTCCTTCGAACCGCATTTATGCATTAGCCGGTAAGACAGACCGGAGGCGTCGCCTAATGTCGTCACGGGTATACTCGGTTTCTCTCGAGATGTGTATGCACTGATTGATCCTGGTTCTACTTTATCATATATTTCTCCCCTTGTTGCTAATAAAATTGGGATAGAATCTGAGCCGATAGAGGCCTTTGAGGTAGCTACGCCAGTAGGGGATTCAGTTATAGCCAGTCAGATTTATTGTTATATCCCGCATTTTTGTACGTTGGGACATTTCGAGCTAGTCGGGAAAAGTTGAGGGCAAGACAATTTTGGAAGGCGAGGTTGAGATTTGTAATCTTCGAATTCGTTTTAATGCACACGTCGCATATAAGTATTGGCATGGAATACTAAGGGCAAACTTGGAATTTGGAAAATTATTATTATGTATGAATTCTTGGAGAGGTCAAGTGGTTGTGGGCCCCACCCATGACTTGGCCCAATTACCTTATGCCATAAAGTGGTACATGTGCTCATTTTATATTGCAAGATATATATATATATATATATATATATATATATATATATATATATATATAAATGGACAAAGGATGACCAAGTCAAGAAAATTATTCATCCTTTATAGTTTATGAAAATTTGAGAAAAAGTGGAGGAACATAAAGGGCACATGACCGGCATGTGCTACGTATATTTATATATATATATGCATAAGTTATAGCCAAGCAAGACCAAATTCATCTTTTCCACTTTGGAAATTTCAAGAATTATGGAGAAAAAAAAGAAGGAGAGAGAACGACGAAAAGGAGGGCGGGGCGAGCGCTTTACCGCCCCTTGAAGTGATCATGGAAAAAATTATTTTTCTCCTAGTTTCTACTAATTGGAAGGCCCTTTACGACGTGGAGTGGTTGTTGGAACAAGAAGACCATTCGTTGTTGCGATTCATCAAGTCTAGCCGAGGGAGAAGTTGAATGGAAAAAGGTGAGGTTCAATCTTCTTTACGTGTTTCATAGGAGTTTATGCATGTTGTAAGGTGTAGAAATGAATGAAATTCATAAAGTTTTATGTGTGTGGATGTTGGCCGAAGGTGTGGGTTGCTTGTGTAGAAAAGATGAGCTAATGCTATTTAGTGTTCTAGTGATGTTGTGGTGGATATTATGATGAAAGAATGAATGTTTGATGACTCATGTTGAAGTTGTAGTGTTGCGGGCTGTTTTGGAAAATTAATATGATTTTGATATAATTTCTTGTATTGATGGAAATAATGCTGAAGACGTATGGAATTGTTGATATAGTTTATGAATTTGGAAGAAGAAAATGTGTTATGAATGTTCCTAATTGGGTTGGAAGGTTTGTTGCCGCATGGTGTATAGGTGTGGGCTGATTTGAATGATTTTGTGGAATTGTCCGAGATGTTTTCGAATCTTGTTTGAATGGTTGCGGACTAGTGAGCGAATATGTGAGCATTGGTATTGAATTGGTCGTATATAGTTTATTTGAATATAAATGAAATGTTGTCAAATTGTATAGAGAGGAATTATTAATGTTAGAATGCATTTTGAATCACTTATGGATATTGTTGGTATGGTTGTTGGTTTGGTTGTTGTTGATTTGGCCGAGTTGAATTCTCGGGGTTGTTGGATTTATAGGGGAGATCTTTGCCGGAATTTTTGTAGATAAAGTGATGGCTTGGGATTGGATTCTTCAATGCTTATGGCTAATGTTGGGTGTCCAATGACATTATTGTAGATCGTGAGAAGCCGAGACGTAAGCTTGGATTAGTTTGGAGGGCGGCCAGGTATGTAAAGCTCACCTCTCTTTCTTTGGCATGTCTTAGTATGAATAGGCTGTGATATGATCCCCGAGGTAACTCTACTCCTGCGGTCCGAGCATGTCCGTGATTCTTATTTGTTTCTCGATATCCGTATTTATAATGTAGTCAAATTGTGATTCTTATGCCTTTTGTATGATTAAAATGAATATGCATGGGAAGAATTGTTCATAAAAGAGTACGAAACTACGAACGTCGTAACTTCCATAGGAAGGCTCGGATCGCTTCGATATGTCCGTAGAAGGTTCTGTAGCGTATTAAGATTATAATGTTCCAAGGCGGGCTCGGATCGGTTGATA